>NC_057814.1:27069623-27077281 GCF_018294505.1 Triticum aestivum
GGTGACAATGCAGGTGAGCAAGGGGTGTTCGTCCATGGCCGACGGCAGCGGTATGGAGATGATGAAGCTAATGGCAGCAAACACCAGCAGCCACACCACTACAGGGTACACGATTCCGGGAAGGTAGCCGGCAAGGCTTACAAATGTATCTCGAGGAGTTGTCATCACCACCACTGTCAGGAAGATGGTGACAATGCAGGTGAGCAAGGGGTGTTCGTCCATGGCCGACGGCAGCGGTATGGCGATGACGAAGCTAATGGCGGCAAGCACCAGCAGCCACAACAGTACAGGGTACGCGATTCCGGCTAGGTAGCCAGCAAGGCTTACAAGTGTATCCATCATGTCGGAACTCTGAAGTGTGCGAGAAATCAAGATGCAGATTGCAGAGTTGTGTACGAGAGATCACTTGGGGATTGGCTTGAGGCACTCGCGCCGCACCACGCCTGCAACACGCTCGTCGCCGTGGTGGCCAAGGACGTCGCTGCTCCCGCTAGTCTCGGGGACGGCCAGATCGGAGGCCGGGATGGCCGTGCCCGGAGCAGGAGGCGGTGATGGGCTTGGCCTCCTCGCCGACGGCCAGATCCGCCGAGAGAGATGAAGGTATCGTCGGTGCGGTGGCATGGATCCACCGTCGGATCCAAGGCGGGAGGAGCAGACCCGTAGGTTCGTCGGAGAAGAGGGCGAGCGCCGGCTGGGGAGGGGAGGTAGGGGACGGATCCGTGCGCACCTCACCTCCCGTAGGTCCTGCAGGCTGCAGCACCGTGGCCGTCGGCGTGAGCGTGGGAGAGGAGGCCGTGGAGGTAGCCTGCGGCAGAGCGCCTCCGTCCAGGTCGCGGCCAGCCGGCACCGGAGCACCTCACCGGGGTGCGAGGTAGATTGGGGTTAGGGGTGGGTGGGACGGCGATTGGTGTTGGTGGGCGGGGTTGGTGGAGGGGCCGCACGATGGGTTGGTTGGGGGAGGTACTTCCTCCGTTTCTGGTTAGTACTCTCAATATTAAACTTATTTGGATTCAAACTTTGTAAAGTTTGATCAAATATCTCTACTTATACGTAAAAAAACACGTAAGGTTCACGCCCTTCCACAGAACCTTCCGCCGATTTTCTCCCCTCTTGTTTTTCTATATACAAAATAATTTTTATCTGGCCGGACAAACCCAATCTTTGGTAACATAATCGATTCACATGCGGTAATCAATCTTTTTTTTATAACGCTAATCATGCAATAAATTCATGTGTGCTAATCTTTGGCCCTCCCTCCTTTCTCTCTTAATTTCCATCCACACGCTGCGATCTTACCATGGACACGGGCTGGTCCTGCCGTGGAGGCAGACAATGAGCAGCGTCTCGGGAACGTCATGCTCAAGCGCATCAGCATCATCCTAGAAGTAGCCGCGCGTAAAAGCGCGTGCGGAGGAAGGCCTCAAGGAGGCGACCGACATTGGCGCTAGAGCAGATCGCCACGGCTCTTCCGCAAATTGAGGAGGTTGCCAGCCGCATCAAGTACGTCGACGTACGCTAGGCTGTCATTACGAAGAATTCAGTCGGATCCTGTTGAGTGTTTTTTTTAGAATCAAGAGTAACCGAGTTACTCAAGAGAGGGGTGGGCGATCCCTGATCATCATGTCTCGTAGTCTGTCTGGTATTCCATCAATGATTAGTAGATCACCCTTCTGTCTAGCCTCAGCTGCTAGTTCGTGGGCCAAAGCGTTGCATTCCCTCCCAACCGAGGAGAATCTATGGCTGGTGAACAACGCCAGTGTCTCCTTTATGTCACAGATTACTCCAAAGCACGGGGAAAGGCAGGGACCAACAGAGGTTGAGTCCTTAATTACAGATTTGCAGTCCATTTCCACTTCAACCGGGCCCTTGTACACTGCGGCTAGCGTATGCAAACCCATCAGGGCTGCTCTCGCTTCGGCCTCTTCCACACTGCTCGATGCCTGCATCTGTTTCCCAACCGACAGAACAACCCGGCCACTGTGATCTCTGGCGACGGCACCCGCCCAGCATTCGCCTCTGTCTGGCCAGTAGGACGCATCTGAATTTAGTTTGATAGATCCAAGTGGAGGAGCAGTCCACTGAATGCACCTCTGAACCGGCTGTTTGGGCATTTGGTTGGCCATGGTCACAGGCCCCTTTCCCAGGTCAGACAAAGAGTTAATCGTTGCATTTCTCAGGTCTTCCTCGTACTGTAGCAGGAACATGACTGATTGTTTGATAGGTTCCTTTCCTTTCCCATGCACCACGTCATCGCGAAGGTGCTAGCACCTCCAAAATAACATAAGTACCCTCGCTCTCATTTCTTCAGTTTCAGAACTCAACAACAACTGAAGCCAATCAAGGCCAGTATGCCGGAATGCATGCTCTGGAGGTATCTCCCAACTTTCTCTGAGTGCATCTCATAATGCTCTGCTTTTTGTGCACTCCACAACAGCATGAAACTCATCTTCATCACTGCATCCGCAGATAGTGCAAGTAGCATCCAACTCTAGAGTTCGTCTGAATTTGTTCTTTTTCGTTGCTAGAGAGTTGGTAGCAGTTCTCCAGCCAAAGATTCTTACTTTTGGGGGGACTTTGGACTTCCATATGATATCCCAGATGCTCCGGTCTTGTGCCTCGCATGAAGAACTCGAAGGTTTCAGAGACACTTGGTCCTGACAAGACGTGGCCAGCTTATACGCACTCCTCACCGAGAAAATCCCGTTCTTCTCATAGTGCCAGGCGATGTTGTCCACTGCATTTGATTTCGGTATGGCATCTTGCAGATTTCTTCTGCATCAAAATCATGGAAGATTTGGTTAATGAGGTCCGTGTTCCACTCTTTTCTTTCCTCGTACATTAACTGATTGACCCATCTAAGCCTCGTGCGCCTAGTGAACGCTGTCGTCCGTAGGCCCTCTCTTCGAGGAATCCATTGGTCCCTTTGGATGCTCTTGCCGTTGTCCACTCTCCATATGATGCCTTTTTTGAGCAGTTCAAGGCCAGCCTCAATGCCTCTCCAAACAGGTGACGCATCCGATGCGAACACCGTATCAAGCAGATTTCCATGCGGGTAGTATTTGGACTTGATCACTCTCGCGCAAAGACTATCCGGCTTCTGTAGCAGTCTCTAGCCTTGTTTCGCAAGGAGAGCAATGTTGAAAAGATGCATATCCCTGAACCCAATACCCCCTGCCCGCTTAGGTCGGATCATGTGGTCCCAAGACTGTTGGGGAACGTAGTAATTTCAAAAAATTTCCTACGCACACGCAAGATCATGGTGATGCATAGCAACGAGAGGGGAGAGTGTTGTCCACGTACCCTCGTAGACCGACAGCGGAAGCGTTATCACAACGCGGTTGATGTAGTCGTACGTCTTCACGATCCGACCGATCAAGTACCGAACGCACGGCACCTCCGAAGTTCTACACACGTTCAGCTCGATGACGTCCCTCGAACTCCGATCCAGCCGAGTGTTGAGGGAGAGTTTCGTCAGCACGACGGCGTGGTGACGATGATGATGTTCCACCGACGCAGGGCTTCGCCTAAGCTCCGCGACGGTATTATCGAGGTGTAATCTGGTGGAGGGGGGCACCGCACACGGCTAAAATATCGTATATCAAGTGTGTCCATGGGGTGCCCCCTGCCCCCGTATATAAAGGAGCAAGGGAGGAGGAGGCCGGCCCTAGGAGGGGGCGCACCAAGTGTGGAGTCCTACTAGGACTCTCTAGTCCTAGTAGGATTCCACCTCCCATATGGAATAGGAAAAGAGGAAGGGAAAAAGAGAAGGAAGGAAGGGGGCGCCCCCCTTCCCTAGTCCAATTCGGACCAGACCAAGGGGAGGGGTGCGGCCACCCTTGAGGCCCTTTTTCTTCTCTCCAGTATGGCCCAATAAGGCCCAATACGTATTCCCGTAACTCTCGGGTACTCCGAAAAATACCCGAATCACTCGGAACCTTTCCGAAGTCCGAATATAGTCGTCCAATATATCGATCTTTACGTCTCGACCATTTCGAGACTCCTCGTCATGTCCCCGATCTCATCCGGGACTCCGGACTCCTTCGGTACATCAACATACATAAACTCATAATAAAACTGTCATCGTAACTTTAAGCGTGCGGACCCTTTGGGTTCGAGAATTATGTAGACATGACCGAGACACCTCTCCGGTCAATAACCAATAGCGGGACCTGGATGCCCATATTGGCTCCCACATATTCTACGAAGATCTTTATCGGTCAGACCGCATAACAACATACGTTGTTCCCTTTGTCATCGATATGTTACTTACCCGAGATTCGATCGTCGGTATCTCGATACCTAGTTCAATCTCGTTACCGGCAAGTCTCTTTACTCATTCCGTAATACATCATCCCGCAACTAACTTATTAGTCACAATGCTTGCAAGGCTTATAGTGATGTGCATTACCGAGTGTGCCCAGAGATACCTCTCCGACAATCGGAGTGACAAATCCTAATCTCGAAATACGCCAACCCAACAAGTACCTTTGGAGACACCTGTAGAGCACCTTTATAATCACCCATTTATGTTGTGACGTTTGGTAGCACACAAAGTGTTCCTCCGGTAAACGGGAGTTGCATAATCTCATAGTTATAGGAACATGTATAAGTCATGAAGAAAGCAATAGCAACATACTAAACGATCGGGTGCTAAGCTAACGGAATGGGTCAAGTCAATCACGTCATTCTCCTAATGAGGTAATCCCGTTAATCAAATGACAACTCATGTCTATGGCTAGGAAACATAACCATCTTTGATTAACGAGCTAGTCAAGTAGAGGCATACTAGTGACACTCTATTTGTCTATGTATTCACACATGTATTATGTTTCCGGTTAATACAATTCTAGCATGAATAATAAACATTTATCATGATATAAGGAAATAAATAATACTTTATTATTGCCTCTAGGGCATATTTCCTTCAGTCTCCCACTTGCACTAGAGTCAATAATCTAGTTCACATCGCCATGTGATTTAACATGAATAGTTCACATCACCATGTGATTAACACCCATGGTTCATATCGTCATGTGACCATCACCCAAAGGGTTTACTAGAGTCAGTAATCTAGTTCACATCGCTATGTGATTAACACCCAAAGAGTACTAAGGTGTGATCATGTTTTGCTTGTGAGATAATTTTAGTCAACGGGTCTGTCACATTCAGATCCATAAGTATTTTGCAAATTTCTATGTCTACAATGCTCTGCATGGAGCTACTCTAGCTAATTGCTCCTACTTTCAATATGTATCTAGACCGAGACTTAGAGTCATCTAGATTAGTGTCAAAACTTGCATCGACGTAACCTTTTACGACGAGCCTTTTGTCACTTCCATAATCGAGAAACATATCCTTATTCCAGTAAGGATAATTTTGACCGCTGTCCAGTGATCTACTCCTAGATCACTATTGTACTCCCTTGCCAAAATCAGAGTAGGGTATACAATAGATCTGGTACACAACATGACATACTTTATAGAACCTATGGCCAAGGCATAGGGAATGACTTTCATTCTCTTTCTATCTTTTGCCGTGGTCGGGCTTTGAGTCTTTACTCAATTTCACACCTTGTAACACAGGCAAGAACTCTTTTCTTTGACTGTTCTATTTTGAACTACTTCAAAATCTTGTTAAGGTATGTACTCATTGAAAAACTTATCAAGCGTCTTCATCTATCTCTATAGATCTTGATGCTCAATATGTAAGCAGCTTCACCGAGGTCTATCTTTGAAAAACTCCTTTCAAACACTCCTTTATGCTTTGCAGAATAATTCTACATTATTTCCGATCAACAATATGTCATTCACATATACATATCAGAAATGCTGTAGTGCTCCCACTCACTTTCTTGTAAATACAGGCTTCACCGCAAGTCTGTATACAACTATATGCTTTGATCAACTTATCAAAGCGTATATTCCAACTCCGAGATGCTTGCACCAGTCCATTGATGGATCGCTGGAGCTTGCATATTTTGTTAGCACCTTTAGGATTGACAAAACCTTCTGCTTGTATCATATACAACTCTTCTTTAATAAATCCATCAAGGAATGCAGTTTTGTTTATCCCTTTGCCAGATTTCATAAAATGCGGCAATTGCTAACATGATTCTGACAGACTTAAGCATAGATACGAGTGAGAAACTCTCATCGTAGTCAACATCTTGAACTTGTCGAAAACCTTTTTGCGACAATTCTAGCTTTGTAGATAGTGATACTAATATCAGCGTCCGTCTTCCTCTTGACAATCCATTTATTCTCAATTGCTTGCCGATCATCGGGCAAGTCAACCAAAGTCCACACTTTGTTCTCATACATGGATCTCATCTCAGATTTCATGGCCTCAAGCCATTTTGCAGAATCTGGGCTCACCATCGCTTCTTCATAGTTCGTAGGTTCATCATGGTCTAGTAACATAACCTCCAGAACAGGATTACCGTACCACTCTGGTGCGGATCTTACTCTGGTTTACCTACGAGGTTTGGTAGTAACTTGATCTGAAGTTACATGATCATCATCATTAACTTCCTCACTAATTGGTGTAGAAGTCACATGAACAGATTTCTGTGATCCAATAAGGGAGCAGGTACAGTTACCCCATCAAGTTCTACTTTCCTCCCACTCACATCTTTCGAGAGAAACTCCTTCTCTAGAAAGGATCCATACTTAGTAACGAATGTCTTGCCTTCGGATCTGTGATAGAAGGTGTACCCAACTGTCTCCTTTGGGTATCCTATGAAGACACATTTCTCCGATTTGGGTTTGAGCTTATCAGGATGAAATTTTTTCACATAAGCATCGCAACCCCAAAATTTTAAGAAACGACAACTTTGGTTTCTTGCCAAACCACAGTTCATAAGGCGTCGTCTCAGCGGATTTTGATGGTGCCCTATTTAACGTGAATGTAGCTGTCTCTAATGCATAACCCAAAACGATAGTGGTAAATTGGTAAGAGACATCATAGATTGCACTATATCCAATAAAGTACGGTTATGACGTTCGGACACACCATTACACTGTGGTGTTCCAGGTGGCGTGAGTAGTGAAACTATTTCACATTGTTTTAAATGAAGGCCAAACTCGTAACTCAAATATTTTACCTCTGCGATCATATCGTAGAAACTTTTATTTTCTTGTTACGATGATTCTCCACTTCACTCTGAAATTCTTTGAACTTTTCAAATGTTTCAGACTTTGTGTTTCAAGTAGATATACCCATATCTGCTCAAATCATCTGTGAAGGTCAGAAAATAATGATACCTGCTACGAGCCTCAATATTCATCGGACCACATACATCTGTATGTATGATTTCCAACAAATCTGTTGCTCTCTCCATAGTTCCGGAGAACGGCGTTTTAGTCATCTTGCCCATGAGGCACGGTTCGCAAGCATCAAGTGATTCCAAAATCCCATCAGTATGGAGTTTCTTCATGCGCTTTACACCAATATGACCTAAACGGCAGTACCACAAATAAGTTGCACTATCATTATTAACTTTGCATCTTTTGGCTTCAATATTATGAATATGTGTATCACTACGATCGAGATCCAACAAACCATTTTCGTTGGTGTGTATGACCATAAAGGTTTTATTCATGTAAACAGAACAACAATTGTTCTCTAACTTAAATGAATAACCGTATTGCAATAAACAT
>NC_057814.1:27078066-27105911 GCF_018294505.1 Triticum aestivum
ACCAAATAACACTTATTTAGTTTCAACACTAATCCCGAAAGTACAGGGAGTGTGCGATGATGATCATATCAATCTTGGAACTACTTCCAACACACATCGTCACCTCGCCTTTTACTAGTCTCTGTTTATTCTGCAACTCCCGTTTTCGAGTTACTACTCTTTAGCAACTGAACCAGTATCAATTACCGAGGGGTTGCTATAAACACTAGTAAAGTACACATCAATAATCTGTATATCAAATATACCTTTGTTCACTTTTACTAGTCTCTGTTTATTCTGCAACTCCCGTTTCGAGTTACTACTCTTAGCAACTGAACCAGTATCAATTACCGAGGGATTGCTATAAACACTAGTAAAGTACACATCAATAATCTGTATATCAAATATACCTTTGTTCACTTTGCCATCCTTCTTATCCACCAAATAGTTGGGGTAGTTCCGCTTCCAGTGACCAGTCCCTTTGCAGTAGAAGCACTTAGTCTCAGACTTAGGACCAGACTTAGGCTTCTTCACTTGAGCAGCAACTTGCTTGCCGTTCTTTTTGAAGTTCCCCTTTTTCCCTTTGCCCTTTTCTTGAAACTAGCGGTCTCGTCAACCATCAACACTTGAAGTGGTCTCGTCAACCATCAACACTTGAAGTGGTCTCGTCAACCATCAACACTTGATGTTTTTCTTGATTTCTACCTTCGTCGATTTCAGCATCACGAAGAGCTCGGGAATTACTTTCGTCATCCCTTGCATACCATAGTTCATCATGAAGTTCTACTAACTTGGTGATGGTGACTAGAGAATTCTGTCAATCACTATTTTATCTGGAAGATAAACTCCCACTTGATTCAAGCGATTGTAGTACCCAGACAATCTGAGCACATGCTCACTAGTTGAGCGATTCTCCTCCATCTTTTTGCTATAGAACTTGTTGGAGATTTGATATCTCTCAACTCGGGTATTTGCTTGAAATATTAACTTCAACTCCTGGAACATCTCATATGGTCCATGACGTTCAAAACGTCTTTGAAGTCCCGATTCTAAGCCGTTAAGCATGGTGCACTAAACTATCAAGTAGTCATCATATTGAGCTAGCCAAACGTTCATAACGTCTGCATCTGCTCCTGCAATAGGTCTGTCACCTAGCGGTGCATCAAGGACATAATTTTTCTGTGCAGCAATGAGGATAATCCTCAGATCACGGATCCAATCCGCATCTTTGCTACTAACATCTTTCAACATAATTTTTCTCTAGGAACAAAAAATAAACACAGGGAAGCAACAACGCGAGCTATTGATCTACAACATAATTTGCAAAATACTATCAGGACTAAGTTCATGATAAATTTAAGTTCAATTAATCATATTACTTAAGAACTCCCTCTTAGATAGACATCTCTCTAATCATCTAAGTGATTACGTGATCCAAAGCAACTAAACCATGTCCGATTAACACGTGAGATGGAGTAGTTTCAATGGTGAACATCACTATGTTGATCATATCTACTATATGATTCATGCTTGACCTTTCGGTCTCTGTGTTCCGAGGCCATATCTGTATAAGCTAGGCTCGTCAAGTTTAACCTGAGTATTCCGCGTGTGCAACTGTTTTGCACCCGTTGTATTTGAACGTAGAGCCTATCACACCCGATTAACACGTGGTGTCTCAGCACGAAGAACTTTTGCAACGGTGCATACTCAGGGAGAACACTTTTATCTTGAAATTTTAGTGAGAGATCATCTTATAATGCTACCGTCAATCAAAGCAAGATAAGATGCATAAAGGATTAACATCACATGCAATCAATATAAGTGATATGATATGGCCATCATCATCTTGTGCTTGTGATCTCCATCTCCGAAGCACCGTGCTTGTGATCTCCATCTCCAAAGCACCGTCATGATCACCATCGTCACCGGCGCGACACCTTGATCTCCATCGTAGCATCGTTGTCGTCTCGCCAACTTATTGCTTTTACGACTATCGCTACCGCTTAGTGATAAAGTAAAACTATTACATGGCGATTGCATCTCATACAATAAAGCGACAACCATATGGCTCCTGCCAGTTGCCGATAACTCGGTTACAAAACATGATCATCTCATACAACACATTATATCACATCATGTCTTAACCATATCACATCACAACATGCCCTGCAAAAACAAGTTAGACGTCCTCTACTTTGTTGTTGCAAGTTTTACGTGGCTGCTACGGGCTTAGCAAGAACCGTTCTTACCTACGCATCAAAACCACAACGATAGTTTGTCAAGTTGGTGCTGTTTTAACCTTCGCAAGGACCGGGCGTAGCCACACTCGGTTCAACTAAAGTGAGAGAGACAGACACCCGCCAGTCACCTTTAAGCAACGAGTGCTCCGAACGGTGAAACCAGTCTCGCGTAAGCGTACGCGTAATGTCGGTCCGGGCCGCTTCATCTCACAATACCGCTGAACCAAAGTATGACATGCTGGTAAGCAGTATGACTTATATCGCCCACAACTCACTTGTGTTCTACTCGTGCATAGCATCAACGCATAAAACCAGGCTCTGATACCACTGTTGGGGAACGTAGTAATTTCAAAAAATTTCCTACGCACACGCAAGATCATGGTGATGCATAGCAACGAGAGGGGAGAGTGTTGTCCACGTACCCTCGTAGACCGACAGCGGAAGCGTTATCACAACGCGGTTGATGTAGTCGTAAGTCTTCACGATCCGACCGATCAAGTACCGAACGCACGGCACCTCCGAAGTTCTACACACGTTCAGCTCGATGACGTCCCTCGAACTCCGATCCAGCCGAGTGTTGAGGGAGAGTTTCGTCAGCACGATGGCATGGTGACGATGATGATGTTCCATCGACGCAGGGCTTCGCCTAAGCTCCGCGACGGTATTATCGAGGTGTAATCTGGTGGAGGGGGGCACCGCACACGGCTAAAATATCGTATATCAAGTGTGTCCATGGGGTGCCCCTGCCCCCGTATATAAAGGAGCAAGGGAGGAGGAGGCCGGCCCTAGGAGGGGGCACACCAAGTGTGGAGTCCTACTAGGACTCCCTAGTCCTAGTAGGATTCCACCTCCCATATGGAATAGGAAAAGAGGAAGGGAAAAAGAGAAGGAAGGAAGGGGGCGCCCCCCTTCCCTAGTCCAATTCGGACCAGACCAAGGGGAGGGGTGCGGCCACCCTTGAGGCCCTTTTTCTTCTTTCCCGTATGGCCCAATAAGGCCCAATACGTATTCCCGTAACTCTCCGGTACTCCGAAAAATACCCGAATCACTCGGAACCTTTCCGAAGTCCGAATATAGTCGTCCAATATATCGATCTTTACGTCTCGACCATTTCGAGACTCCTCGTCATGTCCCCGATCTCATCCGGGACTCTGAACTCCTTCGGTACATCAACATACATAAACTCATAATAAAACTGTCATCGTAACTTTAAGCGTGCGGGCCCTTTGGGTTCGAGAATTATGTAGACATGACCGAGACACCTCTCCGGTCAATAACCAATAGCGGGACCTGGATGCCCATATTGGCTCCCACATATTCTACGAAGATCTTTATCGGTCAGACCGCATAACAACATACGTTGTTCCCTTTGTCATCGGTATGTTACTTACCCGAGATTCGATCGTCGGTATCTCGATACCTAGTTCAATCTCGTTACCGGCAAGTCTCTTTACTCGTTCCGTAATACATCATCCCGCAACTAACTTATTAGTCACAATGCTTTCAAGGCTTATAGTGAAGTGCATTACCGAGTGGGCCCAGAGATACCTCTCCGACAATCGGAGTGACAAATCCTAATCTCGAAATACGCCAACCCAACAAGTACCTTTGGAGACACCTGTAGAGCACCTTTATAATCACCCATTTACGTTGTGACGTTTGGTAGCATACAAAGTGTTCCTCCGGTAAACGGGAGTTGCATAATCTCATAGTTATAGGAACATGTATAAGTCATGAAGAAAGCAATAGCAACATACTAAACGATCGGGTGCTAAGCTAACGGAATGGGTCAAGTCAATCACGTCATTCTCCTAATGAGGTGATCCCGTTAATCAAATGACAACTCATGTCTATGGCTAGGAAACATAACCATCTTTGATTAACGAGCTAGTCAAGTAGAGGCATACTAGTGACACTCTGTTTGTCTATGTATTCACACATGTATTATGTTTCCGGTTAATACAATTCTAGCATGAATAATAAACATTTATCATGATATAAGGAAATAAATAATACTTTATTATTGCCTCTAGGGCATATTTCCTTCTGTATCCAATGGACCTTCCTATGATCCTTTTCATCACCCCACCAGAAGTCTCTGATCATCTTCTCGTACTTCTCACAAAACCCTTTCGACAGGAGGAACACACCCATGGTATAGCACGGGAGAGCCTGCACCACAGATTTCACATGTACTTCCTTCGCCGCATAAGCCATAAACTTTTCAGAATAGTCATTGCATCTCTTTCCCAACCTATCCATGATTGGTTGGAAGTTCTCATCTTTCATCCTCCCATCCGGGGTTGGTAACCCCAAGTACTTGCTCTCAAAAGACGCCGCCACAACTCCCAAGATACTCTTGATTGCTTCTCTGGTCTCCTCCGGGCAAAGTTCGCTAAAGAGTAATGAACATTTACTCTCGCTCAATAGTTGTCCCGAACACTTCTGAAAGATGGTTAGCACTTTTTAAATAGTTTCTGCTTGATCCGGGGTGGCCTTAAAGAAAAGCAAACTATCATCTGCAAACAGGAGATTCGAAATTCCGGGGCTGTTTCTGGCAATTTTTATAGGAGATAGGTTCCCTTCATTAATCTCCTTGTTAATGAGGCTAACCATGCTATCCGTGACAAAAAATAAACAAATACGGGCTCAGCGGATCCCCCTGTCGCAAGCCTCTCGAGGGAATGAATGGTGTTAAGAGTTCTCCATTGCATCTCACCGAGTACCTGACCGACCTGACACAATGCATGACCCAAGCTATCCTTCTCTGGCTAAAACCCGTTTTTTGCAGTACTCCTTCTAAGAGTCTCCAATCAACCCTATCATAAGCCTTGGCCAGATCCAGCTTGTACGCGCAATGGGTATTGTGCCTATTATTCGAGTGTTGGATCTTATGAAAGCACTCGAAGGCAATGGTAGCGTTGTCTGTAATCAAACGCCCCGGGATAAAAGCGCTCTGGGTTTCTGAGATAATATCATCTAGAAACGGACGAAGACGATTAACTAGGCATTTTGAAATCACCTTGTAAATGACATTACACAGGCTTATCGGCCGGTAATCTTTCAGGGATTGGGGGTCTTTTCCTTTGGGGATGAGCACGATCACCGTGTCGTTTAAACCTTCCGGTAGTATACCATTCTCAAAAAAATCTTGCACTCCTTTCACCACGTCCTCCTTCACCACCTCCCAGTTCCTCTGATAGAAACGCGTCGGAAGTCCGTCAGGGCCGGGAGCTTTAAGTGGCCCAATCTGAAAAAGCGCATCACTGATCTCGTTTGCAGAGAATGACACTGTTAGTGTCAGGTTCATATCCTCCGTAACTTTAGTATTCACAAGCTCCAATAATTCAGAGGGGTTCACATCACTATCCTTCTCGTACAGGTCCTGATAGAAATTCCTCATCATCTCATGTATTCCTTCTCTACTTTCCATCCAAACACCTGTACCATCCTTTAGTCTGGTTATTATCTCATTTTTTCTTTTTCCTCCAGGTCGCTTTGCCTTGGAACCATTTAGTATTCCTGTCCCCTTCCCGCAGATAAGTGGCTCTTGAACGTTGTCGCCACATGAGCTCCTACCTTAGCAGTAGCTCGTCCAGTTCGGCCGAACATTTCTTGATCCTTTTTTGTTGCGCGACCGCGAAAGGCGCATTCCACAAAGAGCCCAACCTCTTCCTAGCTGCTGCTACTTTCTTTAAAACTGAACCAAAATCTTTCTCAGCCCAGTCTTTCAATACCTTCTGAATATCCTTAATCTTTGCTCCAACCTCCTGCAGGTTTGCGGCCTCACCTGCTTTCCTCCATCCATGAGCGATCGCATCCTTTAGAGAATCAACTCGCTCCCACATATGTTCATAGCGGAACGGGCGTTGGTCACTCATACTGATTGGTCGCCATTCCTTGCGACTCCCAAAACGCAGCAGAACAGGGAGATGATCCGATCGGGACGTGCAGATGTGCTCAATCGATGCCTCTCTAAAATATTCAGTCCATTCAGGTGATGCTACTCCTCGGTCCAGTCTCGCTCTCACGTTTTTCAGACCATCCTGCTTGTTGTTGTAGGTCCAAATAGGCCCTTTGTAACCAAGATCAAATAGATTACAATCTGAAAGAACTTTCCTGAAGTTCTCCATCTGCCTCTCAGAGCGTTTTGCCATAGAGATATGTTCCGTTTGCCACATTGTTTCGTTGCAGTCTCCCATCATTAACCATGGCGCTTTACTGTTGCATTTGATTCTTCTCAGCAAGTTCCACATGTGACAGCGTTCGTGAGCCTTTGGTTCCCCATATATGAAGGTGCCACGCCATTGTAGACTGTTAGGAGACAGTTTGACTAACACATCGATGTACCTCGGGCCAACGGCAAGCTTTATTACTTCGATCCTGTTGAGTTTGGTGTGTGCTTCCTCTGGATTGTGAGTTATCTTTGTTCCTTTTTGTGGTTGGTGCCTTCGCATGGAGGAACTAGCAACTCTTAGATCAAATTGTGAATGGCCCGTGCCTCTTCCGCTTAGAGGTCACCCGTGGCCGGCAGTCTGAGGTCGTGACTCGGTGAAAGCTTCGCCATCGGTGATGTTTACCAGGACCTCACGCGGACACAGCCAGGGAAATTGGGCAGCTCCTGCATGCAGTAAAAATCTTCTCCCTGACTCCTCCAGATCTCCCTCCTAACAGTGGGACACTACGGAACGTGTCGTTCATTGTGCCACTATCAATAGGAAATTAATCACTATGCTTTATATTTTCTGCAGCAGGAACGTGCCATGACTCTGCACCACAACTAGCGCATGTGTTCAGTGAAGAATCTCATCTTGTTTCCCTGCAATTGTACGGAACTCCGGGGTGGCAATCGGCAGGAAACAAGGATTAACCTCTGGCAACAAGATAAGTTTTTTGTATTTTTAATTGAGAAACATATGTATGTATGATCCATGCGTATTAGACAGAGAAATTTCATTCTTTGGTGCATGTAGCATGGTTAAATCCAGACTTAGACATTTCTTCAAAAAATCTCGTTCTAATTAATGCAAGCATTTGAAGAAGCTGAACATGATCTCTACAAATTTTGTTTATGAAATATGGACAGAGGGATAACCTTTGCATCATCCGCAGCGAGTCCAAAAGTGGAGGAGCTTGGCTGGTACGGCAGCTTTGTGATCAGCGGGAACTTTTCAGCGTACTTGTAAATCTGTAAGAAATGTTTAATTCAAAATTTCCTTGTACTATAAGATGAGTATGCATTTATTTGGTTCACGAAAATAATTTTAACAATCTTTTATCAAATTTTTTAGTAAAAAAGATTCATTTTTAAATTGCATAATATTATGAAATAGAATTACATTGAAGAATAATTTTGGATAAAGTGTGCTGCAAAGAATATGACAATTAAATGAAGTTGAAGGCAACATCACAACATTGTATTTGAATATCTTAAACGCCCGTGGAGTAGATCTTAGCTAATAAGGGTCAAAGATCCTTGCCATCGATGCTCACAACATCGAATACATTTCTGCTAAAAAGGGAAGGACAATTTAATTATTCTTACTTGATTACAGGAAATGTATGATGAAAAATAAATGGCTCAAAAGCTATAGTAGAACTCGGTTCGTCATGTGACTATGATTGATCGATTTCCATGACATTATTTCCCTCTATTGTGGTGGCAAATATAATTCACCTATAGTCTTGTGGTAACACGGGGACATGAATTGGTTGGATGCTCAATAATAGAAGCCAAATATGAGGCATTGTCATCCATAGAAAATTAAAGTGTAGGTTGAGTAGGGGTGGAGGGATGGATTATGAGCCGGATGCATCATTGACTGAGGTGGCGAGTTTGGATTGAGGAGGCGGAGAAATGAAGATAGTGGGTGAAGAAGAAGAAAAAGAAGAAGACAAGATTGATCTTAGTGTTCAATTATTAGAACAAGTATGCTCCCATTGCAACGCACGGGCAATTATCTATATATTAAAATATTAATATCTACAATATCAAAGTTTTTTTAGGGATACAATATCATAGTTATACATTATGAAAATTAATTTGTAATGTATCTAATGATATACATTTTAATTGGATGCTGATATTTTTTCTGTAAACTTGGTCAAACTTTTGAACTTTGACATCAGACAAATCTTATAGTCAGGGTAAAAAGAAACGGAGGGAGTAGTATGTATCATTACATGTATCTAAAATTATTTTGGTAGTATGTATATATGATTTTTTTATGCGGTACGTGCCTTTTTAAATGTATAAATACATATATGTAGTTAAAAATAATACTTATTAAACACTATGGGGTTAATTGTAATTTTTCCATGTAGTTCGCTTTGGAGTATCTTAGAAATAGTATACAAACATACTCAAAATGATAAACTATTATATATACTACCCCAGTGGTAGTATATGAGACATAAGTGTAACTGCACCTGGTGGTAGGATGTATTTTCCATATAGTTTTTTCTACCACCACTCACTCAATGTTTCGATACTATTTTTGACGGCTTTTCCAAACAGTTTAATTATCAGAATGACGCATATCGAAGAAAGACCCATGAACATCTAGCAACCAGGGTTGCAAAAATAACATCACATAGAAGAAATATATATGATAATTCAGCAAATCAGGGCTGCAAAAGCATCAGCAGAAAAATCCATGACCATTCAGCAATCAGGAAAAGAGTATAAAAATGTAGCTTAACATATAAGATGGCATGTAGGAACATTCATGCAATTTGCCTGATGAGATTCCAGCAAGTCTATCCAGGATGATTCTAGAGCAAAACCTCTGGCACTGCAGTAAACCATGGATAGTGGCGACTGGCCAGTGGGCAGACTCAAACTAATATCAAATACTCCTTAAACAAGTACTTCCTCTGTAAAGAAATATAAAAGCATCTAAATCACTAAAGTAGTGATCTAAACGCTCTTATATTTCTTTATGGAGGTTCCATCTGCCAAAGCCTTCATAACATTCGTTTCGACACATCCATTCCCGGAGCCCATTTAGCCTGCTTTATGCAAAATGTGCCCGCAAGCGTAATCTTTGTGCATGTTGGTGATTTGTAATTTACCCCTGACAGAAACCCAGCCAAGAAACCAAGAAAGGCATCAAGCGCAGCGGCCAAGCAGGCTTCAACGGAGAAGTGAATTCAGATCTCCGTTGTCAGCACACCTGACATGGCGGCCCCACCATGCAGCGACCCCAACGGCTCGCCCACGCCACCAAGACCGCCGCGGGCTCGCAAGAGCAACCCACGAGTGAGTGGGCCGGAGTGGGTGTAAGTGTGGCCCGGCCCAGCGGCTGCCACTACTTAACCTAGTCTCTTCCTCCAAGCCAACCATCCAGTGGATCAGGCGAACGGCAACGGCGGCTACCTACTTCTCCAGTTCCCCATTCTTGTAATCCCTGGTTCGTTGTAATCCAATACTGCTACTCGAATTCGAGCTACCAGTGAATCCGATCGAGAGAACTTCATCCGGTCCCTCACATCTGGTATCAGAGACAACCACCACCCCTTCCCTACTCCGATCTGGCTCTGTTCGTCGAAACCAGGCGTCTTCGTCAAGCCCGTGTACAGATCGAGGCCATGGATCCCACCATGAAGGAGTACATGGAGAAGATCACCAAGTCCATGGACGAGTTCCGCATCAAGCCCCGGGGCAACACGGCCGCGATCCACGCGCACACTGCCAAGCTGGACGATCTGGTCGCGTGGCGGCCCGATCTCGAGCGTCGCGTCGATCAGCTCACCAACGCGGTGGCGGAGCTGCAACAAGGGCGACCGCCTGCGGCGGCAGCGCTCGGTGTGGCACCGCAGGGATCGTCGACGACTGCTCCCACCCTCGCTGCGGTCGGCGTTCACCCTGGCGCCGAACCGACCGCGCAGGGGCGGCCACACGGGTCCGATGACCACCGCGACGCCTTCCTCCACCGGGAGCAGGGGCTGGCCACGCCGCCAGCGCCCCTCCCGGGCACTGGTCAGTACTCCCTGCAGTCGCCCGGTCCTGTAGTTTCCCCTTTTTCTCATGCTAGTCAACTGCTCGCCGGATTGGGACAAGCCCATCCTTCTGTGGTGTTTCCACAGTTCGCCGGCGAGAACCCAAAACTGTGGAAGACATTATGTGAGCAGTATTTCAGCATGTTTGGAATTCACTCCACATTTTGGGTACCCATGGCTGCACTCAATTTCTCTGGCCCTGCGTCCATCTGGTTGCAATCGGTTCAGAACAAGTTGTCTGACTTTGATTGGGAATCCTTTGCTGCTTTACTCTGTACGCGATTTGGTAGAGACAGGCACCAGCATCTGATTCGTCAGTTCTATACAATTCGACAGACCACTTCGGTTGCAGATTACATTGAGCGTTTTGAATCAATAATGAATCATTTGGTCTCATACTCTGACAACACTCACCCATATTTTTACCTGACTCGTTTTGTCGAGGGTCTTCGGGCGGACATCCGTGTGGTGGTTCTGGTGCAGAGACCACCGGATCTGGATACGGCGTGTTCACTCGCCTTACTCCAGGAGGAAGTCGCGGGATGCACCTACTCGACAGCACCACCGCTGCCATCACCGCGTGCGGTGGACACGGGGCCACGACCGGGAGGAGCGCTTCCTCTACCACCTCCTCCACCACGCCCGACGCCTGCTCCAGCAGCACCCGTAGCTACCGATCGTCGTGGACTCGACGGCGCCCACGCGGACAGCTCCAAGGTCAAGGCGCTACGTGAGTATCGGCGTGCTCGAGGGCTCTGCTTCAAGTGCGGTGAGCGCTGGGGCCATGATCATACATGCCCCACCACTGTACAACTCCATGTGGTCGAGGAACTTCTGGAACTCTTCGGCATCGACTCTGTCCTTGATAATGAGCAGACGCAGCCGGTGGAGACTGCTATGGCCATTTCCAAGCATGCCCTGACAGGTGACACGTCGCCAAAGGCATTCCAAGTTCATGCATGGCTCCAGGGACACGAAATACTCATGCTGGTGGACTCCGGCTGCTCCACATCATTTGTAGATGCTCAATTGGCTGCCAAATTGGAAGGAGTTGTTCCCTTGGCTCGTGCAGGGCGTGTCAGAGTGGCAGGCGGAGGGGAACTTCAATGCCGAGCTTCCATTCCTCAGTGCAAGTGGTTTTCGCAAGGACATAGTTTGTGACTGATATGAAGGTTCTGGAATGGGGTACTTATGATGCCATCCTTGGAATGGACTGGTTGGAGCAGAACAGCTCGATGACTGTCGACTGGAAGGGCAAGCACATTGCTATTCCATCACCTGGTGGGGTAGTGCATATCCACGGCCATCCATCAACTTCTTCATGTCCGGTTATCAACAGTATGCAGCTAGGCAGCTTGTGTCGCCAAGGGGCTGTCTCACACATGGTCCAGTTATATCAAGTTACCTTGGGGGATGGAGAAGCGCAGGAGGCTACCCCCGAATGCATTCAGGCAATCCTGGAGCAATACCCTGATGTTTTTCAAGAGCCGGAAGGGCTTCCCCCTCGGCGTAACTGTGACCATCACATACCACTGGTGTCGGGGGCACAGCCAGTGAACATCCGTCCATACCGACACAAACCTGAGCATAAGACAGAGATCGAGGAACAAGTGGCAGACCTACTCAAACAGGGTGTCATCAGACGCAACGCTAGCCCATTTGCATCCCTGGTGATTCTAGTGAAAAAGAAGGACGACACATGGCGCCTCTGCGTAGATTATCGCCATCTCAATGCTATGACCACAGTGCCCAAATTCCCAGTGCCAGTGATTGAGGAGCTGCTCGACGAACTACACAGAGCAGTCTGGTTCTCCAAACTTGACCTTTGAGCAGGTTATCATCAGATCCGTATTGCCGACGGTGAAGAATACAAAACAGCCTTCACAACTCATTCTGGACACTTTGAGTTCCTGGTGCTGTCATTTGGACTGGCAGGAGGACCGGCGACGTTCATAGGAGCTGTTACTGACACCTTGCACCTCTCTTACGCAAGTGTGTGCTGCTGTTCTTTGACGACATACTAGTCTTCAGCCGTACTCTGAAGGATCATGCTGCCCACCTGGCGCAAGTTTTGCAGCTGTTGCGTCACGGCCAATGGAAGGTCAAGGCTTCGAAATGTTGTTTTGGCCAGTGCCAGTTATCTTATCTGGGCCACGTGATCAGTGACAAAGGCGTGGCCACCGAGCCAAGCAAAGTGCAGGCAGTAGCTCAATGGCCTACACCGGTGGATGTTAAGGAAGTCAGGCGTTTTCTGGGCCTGGCAGGATACTACCGTCGGTTCGTGTGACACTTTGGCATTGTGGCGCGGCCAATGTTCAACCTCCTCAAGAAAGGAACTCCATTTGTCTGGACGCAAGCGACTGAGGAGTCATTCCAACTGCTGAAACAAGGCCTTGTTACTGCTCTTGTACTTGCCCTACCGGACTTCTCAAAGCCTTTTGTCGTCGAAACAGATGCATGCGATGCTGGCGTCGGGGCAATCCTGCAGCAACAGGGGCACCCAATTGCCTATATGAGCAAAGCACTGTCACCAAAGTATCGGGGGTTGTCCACCTATGAAAAGGAATATCTGGCCGTGGTAGTGGCTGTGGACCAATGGCGCCCATATCTCCAACACAGCGAATTGGTCATACAGACTGATCAGAAGAGCCTGGTGCATTTAGAAGAACAAAGACTCACGACCCCCTGGCAGCAAAAAGCATTTACCAAGCTTCTCGGTCTTCGCTACACCATCAAGTACAGGAAAGGGACAGAAAATGGGGGTGCGGATGCTCTTTCCCGTGCCACCCACGCTGAGCAATTGCAAGCCATATCATCTTGTCAGCCTAGTTGGATGGAAGACATCATTGCCAGCTACAATTCAAACCCACAAGCCCAGAAACTGCTGGAACAGTTAGCCATTAGAGCAGATCCAAAAGGACGGTTCACTCTCGAGCAAGGCATCTTACGATTCAGAGGACGCATCTGGCTAGGAGGCAGCACAGCAATGCAGCAACCGATTATCAAGGCGTTTCATGATACCCCTCCTGGAGGCCACTCGGGCTTTCCAGTAACATGGCGCCGGGTATGCCGTCTCTTTGCTTGGGCCAAAATGAAAACACACATTCAACACTATGTGCGTTGCTGCCGTACATGCCAACAGGCCAAGCCAGACCGAGCCGCTTACCCTGGGCTACTCGAACCTTTACCGGTGCCCAAGGAATCCTGGGAGATGATCACAATGGATTTCATCGACGGACTCCCAACTTCTGGAGGTGTGAACTGCATTTTGGTAATCGTCGACAAGCTGACAAAATTTGCTCACTTTCTGCCCCTAGCAAACCCTTATACAGCCTCCAAAGTAGCACTGCTCTACATGAACCAAGTCTACAGGCTACATGGATTCCCGGGGTCGCTTGTGTCTGACCGTGATCCGGTGTTCACAAGTCATTTTTGGCAAGAGCTCTTCAAGTATGCAGGCACGGGTCTCAGAATGAGTTCAGCCAACCACCCACAGACGGATGGCCAGACGGAGAGGGTCAATCAGTGCCTGGAAACCTTCCTCCGCTGCTTCACGCAGGCGTGTCCCCGTCGATGGAGCTACTGGATTCCACTTGCACAATTCTGGTACAACTCTTCCCATCATTTTGCCATTGGGATGTCACCATTTCGTGCCATGTATGGGCATGAACCACGACAATGGGGGATTACTACTACGACAGCTTGTTCAGTACCGGCCCTTCGTTCCTGGCTGGATGAACGCGTCGTTGTGCAAGACCTGCTCCAACAGCATCTACACCGAGCGAGACAGTGCATGAAGCAACAAGCTGACAAAAAACGATCATTCCGGGCCTTTGAGGTGGGCGACTCAGTTTATCTCAAGCTACAACCTTATATCCAAACTTCAGTGGCTTCCCGCGCCTGTCACAAGCTGGCCTTCCGCTTCTTTGGGCCCTTCAAGATTATTGGGCGGATCAACGAAGTGGCCTACAGGCTTCAGCTACCACCTCATGCGCAAGTGCACCCTGTCTTCCATGTATCTCAGCTCAAGCGAGCACTTGGTCCAGGTATGACAGCTTCCAGTGAGCTTCCAACTTATTCTGACATACCTTCAGTGCCAGTGGCAGTCCTTGAGCGTCGCTGGTGCAAACGGCGCGGGGCTATGGTGGAACAAGTGCTTGTCCGGTGGTCCAACCCAGCAGCAGTGGCTGATTCATGGGAGGACAAAGTGGCTCTACAAGCTCGATTCCCAGCCGCTGAAGCTTGTCTGCTTCTGCTCAAGAAGGGGGGATGTCAGCACTGTTGGAAATATGCCCTAGAGGCAATAATAAAATGGTTATTATTGTATTTCCTTGTTCATGATAATTGTCTATTGTTCATGCTATAATTGTATTAACTGGAAACCGTAATACATGTGTGAATACATAGACCACAACATGTCCCTAGTAAGCCTCTAGTTGACTAGCTCGTTGATCAATAGATGGTTATGGTTTCCTGACCATGGACATTGGATGTCATTGATAACGGGATCACATCATTAGGAGAATGATGTGATGGACAAGACCCAATCCTAAGCATAGCACAAGATCGTGTAGTTCGTTTGCTAGAGCTTTTCTAATGTCAAGTGTCATTTCCTTAGACCATGAGATTGTGCAACTCCCGGATACCGTAGGAATGCTTTGGGTGTACCAAACGTCACAACGTAACTGGGTGGCTATAAAGGTGCACTACAGGTATCTCCGAAAGTGTCTGTTGGGTTGGCACGAATCGAGACTGGGATTTGTCACTCCGTATGACAGAGAGGTATCTCTGGGCCCACTCGGTAATGCATCATCATAATGAGCTCAATGTGACCAAGTGTTTGGTCACGGGATCATGCATTACGGTACGAGTAAAGTGACTTGCCGGTAACGAGATTGAACAAGGTATTGGGATACCGACGATCGAATCTCGGGCAAGTAACGTACCGATTGACGAAGGGAATTGTATACGGGATTGATTGAATCCTCGACATCGTGGTTCATCCGATGAGATCATCATGGAACATGTGGGAGCCAACATGGGTATCCAGATCCCGCTGTTGGTTATTGACCGGAGAGTCGTCTCGGTCATGTCTGCATGTCTCCCGAACCCGTAGGGTCTACACACTTAAGGTTCGGTGACGCTAGAGTTGTAGAGATATTAGTATGCGGTTAACCGAAAATTGTTCGGAGTCCCGGATGAGATCCAAGACGTCACGAGGAGTTCCGGAATGGTCCGGAGGTAAAGATTTATATATGGGAAGTCCTATTTTGGCCACCGAAAAATGTTCGGGATTTTTCGGTATTGTACCGGTTCCGAAGTGGGGCCCACCTGCTGCATGGGGGGACCCACATGAACGTGGGTAGTGGGGGCAAGGCCCCACACCCCTGGTCAAGGCGCACCAAGATCCCACCTTAGAAGGAATAAGATCATATCCCGAAGGGATAAGATCAAGATCCCTAAAAAAGGGGATAACAATCGGTGGGGAAGGAAAATGATGGGATTTCTTTCCCCCACCTTTGGCAACGCCCCAATGGACTTGGAGGGCAAGAAACCAGCCCCCTACACCCCTATATATAGTGGGGAGGCGCATGGGAGCAGCACCCCAAGCCCTGGCGCCTCCCTCCCTCCCGTGACACCTCTTCCTCCCCGCTTGCGCTTGGCGAAGCCCTGCCGGGATCCCGCTACTTCCACCACCACGCCGTCGTGCTGCTGGATCTCCATCAACTTCTCCTCCCCCCTTGCTGGATCAAGAAGGAGGAGACGTCCCCGCTCCGTACGTGTGTTGAACGCGGAGGTGCCGTCCGTTCGGCGCTAGGATCATCGGTGATTTGGATCACGACGAGTACGACTCCATCAACCCCGTTCTCTTGAACGCTTCCGCTCGCGATCTACAAGGGTATGTAGATGCACTCCTCCCCTCTCGTTGCTAGCATCTCCTAGATTGATCTTGGGGACACGTAGGAAAATTTTGAATTTCTGCTACGTTCCCCAACAGTGGTATCAGAGCCAGGTTTATGCGTAGATTCTATGCACGAGTAGAACACAAATTAGTTGTGGGCGATGATTTGTTCAATTTGCTTACCATTACTAGTCTTATCTTGATTCGGCGGCATTGTGGGATGAAGCGGCCCGGACCGACCTTACACGTACTCTTACGTGAGACAGGTTCCACTGATTGACATGCACTTGATGCATAAGGTGGCTAGCGGGTGTCTGTCTCTCCCACTTTAGTCGCATCGGATTCGATGAAAAGGGTCCTTATGAAGGGTAAATAGCAATTGGCATATCACCGTTGTGGCTTTTGCGTAGGTAAGAAACGTTCTTGCTAGAAACCCATAGCAGCCACGTAAAACATGCAACAACAATTAGAGGACGTCTAACTTGTTTTTGCAGGGTATGCTATGTGATGTGATATGGCCAAAAGGATGTGATGAATTATATATATGTGATGTATGAGATTGATCATGTTCTTGTAATAGGAATCACGACTTGCATGTCGATGAGTATGACAACCGGCTGGAGCCATAGGAGTTGTCTTAATTTATTGTATGACCTGCGTGTCAATGAAAAACGCCATGTAATTGCTTTACTTTATTGCTAACCGTTAGCCATAGTAGTAGAAGTAATGGCGAGACAACTTCATGAAGACACGATGATGGAGATCATGGTGTCATGCCGGTGACGAAGGTGATCATGCCACGCCTCGAAGATGGAGATCAAAAGGTGCAAGATGATATTGGCCATATCATGTCACTTTATGATTTGCATGTGATGTTTGTCATGTTTACATCTTATTTGCTTAGAAGGACGGTAGCATAAATAAGATGATCCCTCACTAAAATTTCAAGAGATGTGTTCCCCCTAACTGTGCACCGTTGCGAAGGTTCGTTGTTTCGAAGCACCACGTGATGATCGGGTGTGATAGATTCTAACATTCGCATACAACGGGTGTTGACGAGCCTAGCATGTATAGACATGGCCTCGGAACACAAGCAAAACACTTAGGTTGACTTGACGAGCCTAGCATCTACAGACATGGCCTCGGAACACAAGAGACCGAAAGGTCGAACATGAGTCGTATAGTAGATACGATCAACATGGAGATGTTCACCGATGATGACTAGTCCGTCTCACGTGATGATCGGACACGGCCTAGTCGATTCGGATCATGTATCACTTAGATGACTAGAGGGATGTCTATCTAAGTGGGAGTTCATTAAATAATCAGATGAACTTAATTATCATGAACATAGTCAAAAGGTCTTTGCAAATAATGTCGTAGCTTACGCTTTAGTTCTACTAAGATATGTTCCTAGAGAAAATTTAGTTGAAAGTTGATAGTAGCAATTATGCGGACTGGGTCCGTAAACTGAGGATTGTCCTCATTGCTGCACAGAAGGCTTATGTCCTTAATGCACCGCTCGGTGTGCTGAACCTCGAGCGTCGTCTGTAGATGTTACGAAACATCTGACATACACGTTTTGATGACTACGTGATAGTTCAGTGTGTGATGCTAACGGTTTAAAATTGTGGCACCAAAGACGGTTTTGAAACGTCGCAGAACATATGAGATGTTCCAAAGACTGAAATTGGGATTTCAGACTAATGCCCACGTCAAGAGGTATGAGACCTCTGACAAGTTTCTTAAGCCTGCAAACTAAGGAAGAAAAGCTCAATCGTTGAGCATGTGCTCAGATTGTCTGAGTACTACAATCACTTGAATCGAGTGGGAGTTAATCTTCCAGATGAGATAGTGATGGTTCTCCATAGTCACTGCCACCAAGCTTTAGAGCTTCGTGATGAACTATAATATATCAGGGATAGACATGATGATCCTTGAGCAACTCGCGATGTTTGACACCGCGAAAGTAGAAATCAAGAAGGAGCATCAATTGTTGATGGTTAGTAAAACCACTAGTTTCTAGAAGGGCAAGGGCAAGAAGGGATACTTCATGAAACGACAAATCAGTTGCTGCTCTAGTGAAGAAACCCAAGGTTGAACCCAAACCCGAGACTAAGTGCTTCTGAAATGAGGGGAACGGTCACTGAAGCAGAACTACCCTAGATACTTCGTAGATGAGAAGGCTGGCAAGGTCGACAGAAGTATATTGGATATACATTATATTAATGTGTACTTTACTAGTACTCCTAGTAGCACCAGGGTATTAGATACCGGTTCGGTTGCTAAGTGTTAGTAACTCGAAATAAAAGCTGCGGAATAAACGGAGACTAGCTAAAGGTGAGATGACGATATGTGTTGGAAGTGTTTCCAAGGTTGATGTGATCAAGCATCGCATGCTCCCTCTACCATCGAGATTGGGGTTAAACCTGAATAATTATTATTTGGTGTTTGCGTTGAGCATAGACATGATTGGATTATGTTTATAGCAATATGGTTATTCATTAAAGGAGAATAATGGTTACTCTGTCTATTTGAATAATACCTTCAATGGTTTTGCACCTAAAATGAAGGTTTATTGAATCTCGATCGTAGTGATACACATGTTCATGCCAAAAGATATAAGATAGTAATGATAGTACCACATACTTGTGGCACTGCCACTTGAGTCATATTGGTATAAAACGCATGAAGAAGCTCCATGTTGATGGATCTTTGGACTCACTCGTTTTTGAAACATTGAGACATGCGAACCATGTCTATTAGTATATATGCATGAAGAAAGTCCATGCAGATGGATCATTTGGACTCACTTGATTTTGAATCACTTGAGACATGCAAATCATACCACATGGGCAAGATGACTGAAAGGCCTCGTTTTCAGTAAGATGGAACAAGAGAGCAACTTGTTGGAAGTAATACATTTGATGTGTGCAGTCCAATGAGTGCTGACGCACGCAGTGGATATCGTTATGTTCTTACTTCACAGATGATTTGAGTAGATTTACTTGATGAAACACAAGTCTGAATTATTGAAAGGTTCAAGTAATTTCAGAGTGAAGTTGAAGATCGTCGTGACAAGAGGATAAAATGTCTGTGATATGATCATAGAGATGAATATCTGAGTTACGAGTTTGGCACACAATTAAGAAATTGTTTCATGACTAATACCGCCTGGAACACCATATTGTGATGGTGTGTCCGAACATCATAACTGCACCCTATTGGATATGGTGCATACCATGATGTCTCTTATCGAATTACAACTATCGTTTATGGGTTAGGCATTAGAGACAACCGCATTCACTTTAAATAGGGCACCACGCAATTCCGTTGAGACGACACCGTATGAACTATGGTTTAGAGAAACCTAAGCTGTCGTTTCTTAAAAGTTTGGGGCTGCGACGCTTATGTGAAAAAGTTTCAGGCTGATAAGCTCGAACCCAAAGCGGATAAATGCATCTTCATAGAATACCCAAAACAGTTGGGTATACCTCCTATTTCAGATCTGGAAGCAAAAGTGATTGTTTCTAGAAACGGGTCCTTTCTCGAGGAAAAGTTTCTCTCGAAAGAATTGAGTGGAGGATGGTGGAGACTTGATGAGGTCATTGAACCGTCACTTCAACTAATGTGTAGCAGGGCACAGGAAGTTGTTCCTGTGGCACCTACACCAATTGAAGTGGAAGCTTATGATAGTGATCATGAAACTTCAGATCAAGTCACTACCAAACCTCATAGGACGACAAGGATGCGTACTACTTTAGAGTGGTACGTAATCCTGTCTTGGAAGTCATGTTGTTGGACAACGATGAACCTATGAGCTGTGGAGAAGCGATGGTGGGCCCGGATTCCGATGAATGGCTCGAGGCCATAAAATCCGAGAGATGATCCATGTATAAAAACAAAGTGTAGACTTTGAAGAACTACTTGATGGTCGTAAGGCTGTTGGGTGCAGATGGATTTTAAAAGGAAGACGGACAATGATGGTAAATGTCACCATTAAGAAAGCTCGACTTGTCATTAAGATGTTTTCCGACAAGTTCAAGGAGTTGACTACGACGAGGCTTTCTCACTCGTAGCGATGCTAAGAGTCTGTTGGAATTATATTAGTAGTTACTGCATTATTTATGAAATCTTGCAGATAGGATGTCAAAACATTGTTTCCTCGACGATTTTCTTGAGGAAAGGTTGTATGTGATACAACCAGAAGGTTTTGTCAATCCTGAAAGATGCTAACAAGTATGCAAAGCTCCAGCAATCCTTCTAAGGATTGGAGTAAGCATCTCGGAGTTGGAATGAACGCTTTGATGAGATGATCAAAGATTTTGGGTTTATACAAAGTTCATGAGAAACTTGTATTTCCAAAGAAGTGAGTGGGAGCACTATAGAATTTTTGATGAGTATATGTTGTTAACATATTGTTGATCAGAAATGATGTAGAATTTCTGGAAAGCATCCAGGGTTATTTGAAAAGTGTTTTTAATGGAAAACCTGGATTAAGCTACTTGAACATTGAGCATCAAGATCTATAAGGATAGATCAAAAACGCTTAATAGTACTTTCAAATGAATACATACCATGACAGGATTTTGAAGGAGTTCAAAATAGATCATCAAAGAAGGAGTTCTTGGCTGTGTTACAAGGTGTGAGTATTGAGTAAGACTCAAGACCTGACCACGGCAGAAGAGAGAGAAAGGACGAAGGTCGTCCCCTATGCTTTAGACGTAGGCTGTACAGTATGCTATGCAGTGTACCACACCTGAAGTGTACCTTGCCATGAGTCAGTCAAGGGGTACAAGAGTGATCCAGGAATGGATCACATGACAGCGGTCGAACTTATCCTTAGTATCTAGTGGACTAAGGAATTTTCTCGATTATGGAGGTGGTAAAAGAGTTCGTCGTAAGGGGTGACGTCGATGCAAACTTTGACACTAATCCGGATGACTCTGAGTAGTAAACCGGATTCGTATAGTAGAGCAGTTATTTGGAATAGCTCCAAGTAGCGCGTGGTAGCTGCATCTACAAGATGACATAGAGATTTGTAAAGCACACACGGATCTGAATGTTGCAGACCCGTTGACTAAAACCTCTCTCATAAGCATAACATGATCAAACCCTAGAACTCATTGAGTGTTAATCACATGGTGATGTGAACTAGATTATTGACTCTAGTAAACTCTTAGGTATTAGTCACATGGCGATGTGAACTTTGAGTGTTAATCACATGGTGATGTGAACTAGATTATTGACTCTAGTGCAAGTGGGAGACTGTTGGAAATATGCCCTAGAGGCAATAATAAAATGGTTATTATTGTATTTCCTTGTTCATGATAATTGTCTATTGTTCATGCTATAATTGTATTAACTGGAAACCGTAATGCATGTGTGAATACATAGACCACAACATGTCCCTAGTAAGCCTCTAGTTGACTAGCTCGTTGATCAATAGATGGTTATGGTTTCCTGACCATGGACATTGGATGTCATTGATAACGGGATCACATCATTAGGAGAATGATGTGATGGACAAGACCCAATCCTAAGCATAGCACAAGATCGTGTAGTTCGTTTGCTAGAGCTTTTCTAATGTCAAGTGTCATTTCCTTAGACCATGAGATTGTGCAACTCCCGGATACCGTAGGAATGCTTTGGGTGTACCAAACGTCACAACGTAACTGGGTGGCTATAAAGGTGCACTACAGGTATCTCCGAAAGTGTCTGTTGGGTTGGCACGAATCGAGACTGGGATTTGTCACTCCGTATGACGGAGAGGTATCTCTGGGCCCACTCGGTAATGCATCATCATAATGAGCTCAATGTGACCAAGTGTTTGGTCACGGGATCATGCATTACGGTACGAGTAAAGTGACTTGCCGGTAACGAGATTGAACAAGGTATTGGGATACCGACGATCGAATCTCGGGCAAGTAACGTACCGATTGACAAAGGGAATTGTATACGGGATTGATTGAATCCTCGACATCGTGGTTCATCCGATGAGATCATCGTGGAACATGTGGGAGCCAACATGGGTATCCAGATCCCGCTGTTGGTTATTGACCGGAGAGTCATCTCGGTCATGTCTGCATGTCTCCCGAACCCGTAAGGTCTACACACTTAAGGTTCGGTGACGCTAGAGTTGTAGAGATATTAGTATGCGGTTAACCGAAAGTTGTTCGGAGTCCCGGATGAGATCCAAGACGTCACGAGGAGTTCCGGAATGGTCCGGAGGTAAAGATTTATATATGGGAAGTCCTATTTTGGCCACCGAAAAATGTTCGGGATTTTTCGGTATTGTACCGGGAAGGTTCTAGAAGGTTCCGAAGTGGGGCCCACCTGCATGGGGGGCCCACATGAACGTGGGTAGTGGGGGCAAGGCCCCACACCCCTGGTCAAGGCGCACCAAGATCCCACCTTAGAAGGAATAAGATCATATCCCGAAGGGATAAGATCAAGATCCCTAAAAAAGGGGATAACAATCGGTGGGGAAGGGAAATGATGGGATTTCTTTCCCCCACCTTTGCCAACGCCCTAATGGACTTGGAGGGCAAGAAACCAGCCCCCTCCACCCCTATATATAGTGGGGAGGCGCATGGGAGCAGCACCCCAAGCCCTGGTGCCTCCCTCCCTCCCGTGACACCTCTTCCTCCCCGGTTGCGCTTGGCGAAGCCCTGCCGGGATCCCGCTACTTCCACCACCACGCCGTCGTGCTGCTGGATCTCCATCAACTTCTCCTCCCCCCTTACTGGATCAAGAAGGAGGAGACGTCCCCGCTCCGTACGTGTGTTGAACGCGGAGGTGCCGTCCGTTCGGCGCTAGGATCATCGGTGATTTGGATCACGACGAGTACGACTCCATCAACCCCGTTCTCTTGAATGATTCCGCTCGCGATCTACAAGGGTATGTAGATGCACTCCTCCCCTCTCGTTGCTAGCATCTCCTAGATTGATCTTGGTGACACGTAGGAAAATTTTGAATTTCTGCTACGTTCCCCAACAAGCACACCTGACATGGCGGCCCCACCATGCAGCAACCCCAACGGCTCGCACACGCCACCAAGACCACCGCGGGCTCGCAAGAGCAACCCACGAGTGAGTGGGCCGGAGTGGGCGTAAGTGTGGCCCGGCCCAGCGGCTGCCACTACTTAACCTAGTCTCTTCCTCCAAGCCAACCATCCAGTGGATCAGGCGAACGGCAACAGCGGCTACCTACTTCCCCAGTTCCCCATTCTTGTAATCCCTGGTTCGTTGTAATCCAATACCGCTACTCGAATTCGAGCTACCAGTGAATCCGATCGAGAGAACTTCATCCAGTCCCTCACATCCGTTCTCGAGGCTAGTCATCAAGCTGGCAGTTCAGTGCACCCCCACCCCAACCCCCTACCTCAAGAACAAAATGCCTCAGATTAAGCACATTTTATTGCAAAATGCTAATTTGTATTGAACACGGTTACATACAGGCACCTAAATCAAAATAACATAAGAACGGTGACGGAAAAAAAATGCAAGAAAAGAGGCTAAAAGAAAAATGAGAATAGCATCAGACATTCCCCTAAAGGGATGCGTCATTCGTGTCCCCGATTTGAAGTGAGGAGCGGTGCAGATTCCCTGATTTCTTGTGCTTTCTAAAACAAGTAAAACATCTAAGGGAGTAACAGGTGAAGCATAATAAAGCCCGATGCATTCAAGAGAAAACTATCATGGACAAGTTTAACTACAGATGATGTCAACACGCTACACAAAAGTGAAAATGGACAAAAACTTGCTACTCCATAATTGACATAGAAGACAACTCTAATGTTGCTAGCAAAATGAGACTTTGTTAGCAGAACAAATAAAGATAATCGTGTTGCAGTACATTTTATAGCTCTACTTGGTAGTTGGTACAGAAATGTAGCTCCACAGATATCGTACCAAGCAGTTCAACATACGGAGGCAACAGAATTATGAATGCCAATAAAAAACACCTGTTCACTGAACCATACCTTAATTTGCGTCTGCTGTACTTGCAACTCCATAGTTTTTTGGAGGCCACTAGAAGAATTTCTGTAAGAAACTCAAAAAAAGGGGATTTTTTTATCTAGAGAAAATTTATTTTATCTTAAAAATAAAAGGGAAGATTTTGGAACGAGGAACACATCTTTAATTAGAACTAATTTATTCCTTTCTTTTCTCTTTTAATTGCAGTTATAATCATCTCAATCAACAGATATAACTTAGTGGAGGCCTTTGTACCATGTTATAGTCTTTTCCATGAAATCCAAAATCAATGTGGAGGCCTTTGTAGTTGCTGTGGTATATATAGTCTATGCGGAACCTTTAGGATATCTGTTTTCGACAAAAAAAAAAAGACAGGCCATCAGCAAACAAAGCCAGGGACAATGGCTCTTTCTGGCCTTCGTCATACGCTACTCCTAACTTCTACTAGTGCTCTACTTTGGATACCCATGCTGAGACAGACGTTTATAGAACGGAGGAAATCTTACTAAACTGGCGATGTACCTGGGGACTAAATCACTTGCAGTTGCAGTACAGTCATTAGAGCATCTCCACTCGTTCGGCCCCCCAGCACATAGGCCGGCGCTCTTTCAGGCCCCAGCCACGCCCCCAGGTGCCGCCCCCAAGTCGTCGCAAATTCAAACTTGGTCCATTCCCGCTCCCATAAAATGCCACAAGTCCGACGATCAGCGCCACTCTCCGGGCGAGCCGCGATCTCCTCGACGATCCCATGCCATTCGTTGCACGCCGTTTGGATGAGCCCACAATGGTTCGCCATAGCCTTCGACCCGCGCTGCATGTGGACGCCTTTGAAGTAGGGGTCGACGAGCTTGCGCTCGTCAAACTCGGCCTTGATGCGGTCCCAATACGTGTCCATGCTCTGGTTCGTGCCGATGATCAGGTCGAGGCAGACGACTTTCCACGCTTCGGCGAGCCACACGATCACATTGCCATAGTTCGGCGATCAAATGAAAAGTTCGGCGTGCAAAAAGAAAGGACGCGGAGGCAATGCATCAAACGACGGTGTCGGGCTCCGGCGTCGGAGGATTTGGCGTGCGCGGGCTGGGCGGCATCGGTGCCGCTTCTGTGCTGGGCGGCGTCGGCGCGGCTTCTGTGCCGCTGGGCGTCGTGGAGGCATCATCGCTCGGGCTTGGCGGTGGCGTCGGCATCGGCGTGGGAGTTGGCGGTGCCGTTGACGGCATCTGGTTCAGGATGAGGCCGCGCTCTGCCAGGTACCATGCCTTGAGCTGCTCATCGTCGCTCCGGAGCATGTCCGCCCCGCCCATCAGGGAAGCCAGGTCGGAGTTCCTCTTCTTCGCGGCGACGTTGGTCCGGAGCAGGTCGACCTTGACGGCGCTGTTCGTCATCAACGCCGACCACTGCGCCTCGGTTTTCTCTTCCTGTAGGGCGGCCCGGGTCTTGGCGTCAGCGAGGCAATGCTCGATGGACTCTTGCACACGTGCAGTAGCCGACTCGACGTGTTCCCCTTCTTGGCCCCTTTGTTGCCGTTCGGGCGCCGTTGGCCGCGCCCGGCGTTGGCGCGTCCGGCTTGTACGTCTCCTTGGCCTTGGCGAGGGTGCGCCTGGCATCCTCCCACTTCTCGCACTTATGGATCCGCTTGAGGACGTGGAGGTACTTGAAATCTTGGTCGCTGCTGTCCTGGCGAACATCCGTACCAGCTGCGCCGAGGAACAACAGTCGGCGGGCACGCACACAACAAAAAGAAAAGGGAGAGACCGGCGTGCCATACCTGATCCTCGATGCTGGCGCCGCTCTCCGGGCGAGCCGCGATCTCCTAGACGATCCCATGCCATTTGTTTCACGCCGTTTGGATGAGCCCCCAATGGTTCGCCATTGCCTTCGACCCGCGCTGCATGTGGACGCCTTTGAAGTAGGGGTCGACGAGCTTGCGCTCGTCGAACTCGGCCTTGATGCGGTCCCAATACGTGTCCATGCTCTGGTTCGTGCCGATGATCAGGTCGAGGCAGACGACTTTCCATGCTTCGGCGAGGCACACGATCACATTGCCATAGTTTGGCGATCAAATGAAAAGTTCGGCGTGCAAAAAGAAAGGACGCGGAGGCAATGCATCAAACGGCGGTGTCGGGCTCCGGCGTCGGAGGATTCGGCGTGCGCGGGCTGGGAGGCATCGGTGCCGCTTCTGTGCTGGGCGGCGTCGGCACGGCTTCTGTGCTGCTGGGCGTCGTGGAGGCATCATCGCTCGGGCTTGGCGGTGGCGTCGGCGTGGGAGTTGGCGGTGCCGTTGACGGCATCTGGTTCAGGATGAGGCCACGCTCTGCCAGGTTCCATGCCTTGAGCTGCTCGTCGTCGCTCCGGAGCATGTCCGCCCCGCCCATCAGGGAAGCCAGGTCAGTGTTCCTCTTCTTCGCGGCGACGTTGGTCCGGAGCAGGTCGAGCTTGACGGCGCTGTTCGTCATCAACGCCGACCACTGCGCCTCGGTTTTCTCTTCCCGTAGGGCGGCCCGGGTCTTGGCGTCGGCGAGGCAATGCTCGATGGACTCTTGCACACGTGCAGTATCCGACTCGACGTGTTTCCCCTTCTTGGCCCCTTTGTTGCCGTTCGGGCGCCGTTGGCCCCGCCCATCAGGAAAGCCAGGTCGGTGTTCCTGTTCTTCGCAGCGACGTTGGTCCGGAGCAGGTCGAGCTTGACGGCGTTGTTCGTCATTCTTCTTCTTCTTCTTCTTCTTCTTCTTCTTCTTCTTCTTCTTCTTCTTCTTGGCTCCTCCTCGCCGTCCATGTCGCCGTTGAGGTCCATTGTGTCGTCTTGGGCAGTGAACCCGGGGGAGGCGGCGGCGGCAGCCGAGCCGGTCGTGATGATGTCGTCCATGTCGGCCTCCGTCGCATCGGTATCGCCGAGATGTGACGAGGAGGCTTTTGAGAAGAGTAGCGCGCCACGGTGGAGAGGTGGCGTCGAGGAGGCTGTGTAGGCCGGCGGTGAGTAGGTGTACGGAGGGTACTGCACGCCGGTGAAGGCGGGTGAGGGCGTGCGCTGGGCCGGGTGACCATGGGGGAAGGTGATGTTGGGGTTGAACCCGCCGTGCGCGTCGCCGTCGTCGTAGCCCGACGACGGCGTCCAGCCCCAGGGCTGTGGCGACGACGAGAAGCCGGCCGGAGACCCGACGCTTTGCTGGCTCCAGGACGCGTACGGGTCGTGGCCGCCGGGTGGATTCATCATCCCCGCGCGAACCGCCTCAGCTTGTTCGGCCGAGCGCTCCGCCTGCTCCGCCACCGCCGCAGCCGCGCTGTCCCGGGCCTTCTTGGCGTTCGCCCTGTTCCGCCGGTCGGTGGTGACAGCCTCCCGACACTGAACTTCCGCCCTCCAGTCGGCGTTAGACATGCTCGGGGGCTTGGACGGCGGCGCCCACTGCTTCCTCTGCTTCGGCTGGGTGGCGGCGGCGGCATCCGTCGCTACGCGGGGGACCACGTACTTCTTCGGCGGCATGGCGGCCGGCTGGGAGGGGAGGAGGAGGAGATTGGCGGGAGGAATGGAGAATGAGAGGGAAGCCGAGGGGGCAAGGAGGAGGAAACGACGGGAAAAGGGCCTCCTCTCGCCGACAGAGCAGCCCTACGCCCCTTTTCGCTTATGCCGGCGCCCCCAGGCGAACCCCGGGCGCTTGGGTTCGGCTTAGGTTCACCGGCTGTTATTTCGGCCCAAACCGGCGCTAAATGAGATCATGGGGGCGCGACTAGGCCGATTTTCAGCTG
>NC_057814.1:27106186-27116534 GCF_018294505.1 Triticum aestivum
ACCGCGCTTACCACAGTCAGTCTTCGCCGGCGCCTCCCAGCGCTCCACCGCACGTGCTTCGCCGGCCCAGAAATCCAGGACGGTAGTGCGCGCGGCCTTCGTCCTCCTCTCCAGTCGCCGGCGGCCTCCTCCCCCGTCACTCGCGCCAACGGCTGGCGTCATCGGACATAATATTCACCCCCAGCACTCCGCGGCGGAACACGACGGTGACAGATCGGCGAGGGGAGAGACTCGCAGATTGGAGTTGGAGGGGCGGGGTCTCGGCGACCCGTGTCGTTTTTTTACGGGAAGGCCTTCATGGCTTGTTTTATTCATCTCAAATCATACTTACATCATTAGCTAAGAGCTTGTATATAAAATTAGGGGGTGTATCCGACCACACAGCTGTCGTCGTTGTTCTGAGGTATCGGGGAAACAAGACGGGAACACGGCTCTATTTCTTGCCCGTTGCGAAAGTCGTAATAGATCTCGCCTACAGCGCGGTACAACATGGTCCGCCCAATACTGTATGTACCCGAGTTTTTTTCTCTCCCTTTTTATCATTTTTTCCTGATTTCCGCCAGGTTCTCCGGTTTTATCAGGTTTTTAATTTTCCCTATTTCTTTTTATTTTTCTTAAATTTTATTTATTTCGTTTTCATCTGTTTTCTTTGGTTTGTTTCTTTTTATTTTTATTTTTTCAACACATGCTAAACTTTTCATACATATTGTACATTTTTCTTACATATTACAAATATTTTTGTACACACTCAACTTTTTTAAATACATGACAATTATTATTTTAAATATACCTTCTATTTCTATTTCTCATACACATTGTATATTTTGGTATACATCTAAAATAGTTTTATATACTTTTTAATATTTTTAAATACTAGATTAACAATTTTTCAAACACGTATTTGGAACATTCTTTCAATATGCGTTGATAAAAATCAAATACACGCTGAAACATTTTTTAAAATGGTACGAATCATTTTGAAAAATAAATAAACATTGTTTTAATTGTATGACCTTGTCAAAAATGTTGCAAACGTATTTTTGAAATGTTTGATATTTTAAATGTAACCTACATTTTTTAATGGGAGGATTTTTCAAGTACCGAAACACTTTTTATGTTGTATAGTAGTTTAAAACAAATCACGTACTACAACTTTTTGCAATACGTGAACATTTTTTAAATGTCAGATATATTTTTCTAAAGGTACAACATTTTTTCTAAAAGTTGAGCAACACTTTCTTACACTGAATGAACATTTTGAAAATGTCACATACATTTTTATAATGATACAAACATTTTCTAAACATTGAGGAACACTTTATTACACTACATGAACATTTTTAAATGTGTGATAAACACCTTAAAATGACTAAATATTTTTAATAATACATATATTTAATATTTTTTAAATATAAACAAAAGTAAAATGCATGCTTGGCATCAGCATAATGAAATGACATGGCTTCTGGGCCGGCGCACTACCGGCCATTTGTAGGCGAGCTCAGCTTCCATCTCGCTAATAGCAACACATCTGCCCTGTGATTAAGGATGGCAATGGGCAGGGAATGGGTAGGGTAGAGCAATACCATACCCATACCCGTATAGTTAGTCGGTATGAAATTCTACCCATACCCGGACCCATCGGTATGAAACTTTACCCATACCCATACCCGATGGGTACCCGTACCCATTGGGTATCCAGCAGGTAGAAAAAATAATGCATAGATTGTTCACAATTTTACACTCAATGATAGCACATTTGACAAAATCAATTTTCTCAAATCAATAATATGTAGATGAGTACATGACCACTATCATAATTTAGAAATCACATCATACTTATAAGTCAATAGTAGACGATTCACATGACAAATAAATGATTAATTGACGACAACTTAACATTAGTTCACGAGCGGGCAGGGTATGGGTATACCAGGCTATACCCGTACCCTACCCATGATTTAACAGGTAAGGTATGGGTAAGACCCATGGGTATAAAGGTGTGCCCATACCCTGCCCATGCCGGTACAGTACCCGCAGGTATCCATACTCATGGGTAAAATTGCCATCCTTACCTGGGATGTGTCCGTGCGACTATCATCACTCCTAGAGTTGGTGCACCTATCCTCGTGCATGTTTGTTTTTTTAAAGGACAATTTATCCTGCATGTTTTTTTTAGCAAAATAGCCTCATGAATGTGCCACAAGGTTGATTGTGATCCATTGGGATCCACCCGTGCTTAAACTTCTCGGGGCACACACATTTGCTTTTTAATACAGTATAATTAGAGACGCTCACAAATGCACATAGATTCACTCCTATGAACATATGCATGCATACCCTACCTTTATGAGCACCTTCGAAATATTAAGCCGACACAATATCTTGAGATTAACGAAGTCATCACGGGCACCTTGTAGTTGACGGAAACGTCTTCTCCTAGTGAATAAATATCGCCGAATAGCTTGAAGTAAATCCTGGAAAATGCACACACGGACTTGAACCCTGGTGGACTGGTTCCATCACAAAGAACCTAACCATCTGAGCTACGCTAAGTTCGTCATTTGCTTTCCAACTCGATGTATAATGTATTGGTTCAAGCGGTCTACAAGAAATACGAGCGTGTACAATCATTTGCATTAACCAACATCTTTAACCGAAAAAAATGAGCACTGCTTTTTTTTTTTGAGAAATAAATGAGCACTGCTAATACTAGCCATCATGGGGTGAAGCACAACAGCCCGCGTGCGCCAAATCCTCACTCAAATTAAAGCACACATATTCAGGCCCAAAAGTAGATGGCATAGTGCTATGATGTTATTGGTCCATAGGGGCCAACTTCTGAGAAGTGTGATGCAGATGTGAATAATGCTACTTCCTCTTTTCAGGTGCATAGGGCGTCTAATGAAACTTTATTATTCCAAATATACAACTAATCATGCGTGGAAGGAGCTCCTCATTTCTCTTGATCATTAATTTTTATTTTGCCATCATGTTGGTAACATATCCTTTGTAATCTATTCAACTAACCGCTCAAAATATGACTGGAACTTTGAAATGGAGAAGGGATTGATTTCATCCTAATAAACGCTTCAGACTGTCCAAACCTTTTATTTATCAGCTTAATTTTCTTGTTTCAAGCCAGAAGCACCTCATGGATGAGCCTATCAACATTGCGCATGGACCTTCCGTCACACCGTGCGGAGGCCAGGGCGCTATCCCGGAGCTCTTGCACACGCCGTCGCATCTCTCGCCCCTTCGCCCCCTCCATGGCCTCCCGTATCATGGCCTCCACCTCGGTCCTTCTCACGTCTTCCCCAATCTCCATCCCGATGCCCCACTCCGTGCACTTGTAGCGGCAGTTGGTCTGCTGCTCAGCAAAGAAGGGCCAACACACCATCGGAATGCCGCCGCATATGCCCTCCAGCGACGAGTTCCACCCAGAGTGCGTGAGGAAGATCCCTACGGCCTCGTGCTCCAGCACCTTCTCCTGCGGGCACCACGTCGAGAGCATGCTCCGACCCTCGGTCGCCGCGAAAAACTCTGGCGGTAGTGCGGCCTCGTCGTCGCCCTTGACGAGGTCTGGCCGCACGTTCCACAGGAAGGCGTAGCCGGTGTTGGCCAACCCCCACGCGAACTCCAACAAATGCTCCTTGGACATCACCGTGATGCTCCCAAAATTTACATACAACACGGAGTGCGGCGGTTGGCCGTCGAGCCACCGGAGGGGCGCGTCCTGCTCCTTCCACAGGTTGGACCCGGTGTCGGCGAGGGGGCTCTCCTTCGAGACATTGTTGCGGACCGTGAGATGGAGTGGCCCCACTGTGTAGACGGAGGGCAGGAGCTTGGACATGGCATCGAGCAGGGGCGCGTCGAGCTCGTCCCAGGTGTTGATCACCACCCCCGACGCCTGCGACATGGCGGCCGTCTCGTGGACGAAGAAGTTGAACATGATGTCATCGGGGTCCGTGGTGCGCATGAAGCTAGGGAGGTCACGCAGCCGCAGGTCTTTGGGCATGGACGGTATCCAGTCTATGATCGTGTCCAAGTATCCGTTGCTCAACTGTGCCTCTTCTGCACCAACAACAAATAAATTACAGTATGTTGCCTGAGTTAATTCACCCTTTGCCGAAAAAAAAATGTTACCTCCATTTTAGTTTGGACGTGCAGTTGAAGAAAGGTGGTTTTCTTGTGTATGTACATAGAGAGGCATGAACATCTACCTTTGAGAGGGAAGAGCCCACGATCGAGTAGATCCTTGTAGTGGCAGTAGCTCATGAAACCACAGGCGCTGGCGGTCCAGAGTGTGGCGCAGCGGAGGCCGAGTTCCCGCGCGGCGGCAAGAGCGAAGCTCATGGTGCTATCGGCCACCACGCAGGTGACAGGCGGCAGTGCGCCGTCGGAGGTCTCGGCCTCCTCGTTGAGCTTGACGACGAGCTCCTTGAACCTGGGGAGGCAGGTGGTCATTGTAGAGTAGCACAACTCAGCGATGTCCTGCGTGGCCTCACGGTCGGACGGCGGAAGGCCGTCGGCGATGGCGGTGAACTGGAACGCGGGCAGGCCACGTAGCGTGTCGGCGGACTGGGAGCGGAGCAGCCGGCGGTGGTTGAACTCGTTGTTGACGAAGGTGACATGGAAGCCCCTGGCGTGGAGCAGCTTGGCCAGCTTCAGCATCGGCGTGATGTGGCCCTGCGCCGGGTACGGGATCATCACGGCGTGCGGCCTCTCACCCGGCGCCAGAGACCCGATCTCCATGGCTTCCTTCCTAGCGAGCCTGCCTCACCTTGTTGCTTCGGTTAGCTCTCTCTTCCACCAGCCGCAACGTTGTGTTCTGTGCGTGTGGCCGTGTGCGGTGAGGTCCGGCCGTGAGCTCTTGGCGTGTCGGCATATAACATGGCTGGCGGGCATGGGGGTGTAAACGTCTCCGCGTGCTCACAGGTTGTTGGATCAGTCGATCTCAACTTCAATGGCCGCCTGGTTGCTGTCAATCTGTCAGTGGCTTCATGAATTATTGTTGTTGTGGGAGGATGCGGAACAATGCATGAGATCGAGTCAAATGGTTTGGCGGATTTGCTAATTTCGAGACCGCTCATCCTTTCCGGCTACTCCCTTCGTATAGGTGTACAAGATTATGGAAAAGGACTGATGAGAGTTAAATCAGTCTTTTTTAATCGGACGAAGTTTGTTATTGGAAACGGTACTTCTACGAGATTCTGGGAGGATACGTGGCTAGGGAATACGCCTCTCGCGCTTCAATATCCTTCTCTCTATAGCATTGTTCAACGGAGAGATGCAACCGTTGAGACAGTATGTCAGTCCACGCCTCTTAATATTCACTTCAGGAAAGCGCTAGCCGGAAACCGTTGGGAAGCCTGGCTTCATCTTGTGAGAAGATTGATGGATGTTCAACTAACTCAACGACCCGATCAGTTGTGTTGGAAGCTAACTAGGAATGGAGAGTTTATGGTTAAATCTATGTATTTGGATGTTATTATTCTAGCTCTATTCCTAATTCGAAACATGTTTGGCATGTCAAAGTTCCCTTGAGAGTTAAAATGTTTATGTGGTTTGTACACAAACAAGTCATTTTAACTAAGGATAACTTGATAAAACGCAACTGGAATGGATCCACTAGATGTAGTTTTTGTGATCGGGATGAATCCATCAAACACCTCTTTCTTGATTGCCCCTTGGCAAAAATTCTTTGGCAGTCTGTGCACATAGCCTTTAATATTACTCCTCCGAATAATATCAACACGTTATTTGGGACGTGGCTTGATGGGGTTGAGCTCCAAACAGCGAGACACATTCGCGTAGGAGTATGTGCTTTACTATGGGCTATCTAGAATTGCAGAAATGATTTGGTCTTTAACAGAACAACAAACACTCATTTTTTGCAGGTTATCTTCCGAGCTACGGCGTTGATCCGTATGTGGTCGCTATTCACTCCGACGGAGGCCAGGGAGCGTTTGGTTACTGGATCTATCCGATGGGAGATGGTAGCACGGGATATTTTCAACCGGTTTGGATGGCGGTCATGTAATAGGACAGGCAATTAGTTTTCCTATCTTTATCTTGCTAGCCGGTTGTGGTTTTATTTTTTTGTTCTTTTGCTCTTTGTGAGCATTTTTGTACTTTGTTGAGACTTTAAGACTGCCGCGAACTATTTTGCTTGGTAATAAAGGTGGCCGTATGGATCGTTCTGATGCAGAGGCCGGGGATGCCCCCTTTTCGAAAAAAAGGTGTACAAGTCACCTTACAAAAACCAAATGATCATAAAACACTTAGGCGCGGTGCATTAACGCTCACCTCGTATTTTATTTTTTGACATAAATAAAGAAATCAACCAATAAAAAAATGTGGGGTGTGTATACTTTCAATGAATTGAAACTACCAAATATGACATGCAATGGTCAGTTCATTGCATGCAATGCTATTAATTAGTAAATAAACATTAAGTTCTGTCATTGGTAAATAAACATTCCAGCAGACGGCAACACATCCAGCTGAACAAACTACGGCAAATGACACTTTGCCGTCTGCTAGTAAATAAACATTAAGTTCTTTCATTAGTAAATAAACATTCCAGCAGACGGCAACACATCCGGCTGAACAAACTACGGCAAAGGGCACTTTGCAGACGGCAAAGATGCAAAGGCCTTCGGCACACGTGGCAGCTTAGGTCCGTTAAGGGGTTAACCACAAACATGATCTTTGCCGTTAGCTCTTTATTTGCCGTCAGTTTTCTATAAGCTGATGGCAAAGACCTTGCAAAATTCCTGATTCCAGTAGTGACAGTGTCTGGATCATTTTCGCCATCCAAGAGGGACCTCTTAAGCCCTTCCCAGTGCTTCAAGGTGTACCGATGCTAAGGACACCATATAGGCAAAAAAGTGATGTAACAAAGCATAAGAGGAGAGAGAGCATTATGGTGACCCCAGGAACAAACGGTGCTAAGCACGCGAACCTATGTAAAAAGACTGCCAACCAATACATGAGGGGCTTTAATTATTAAACAACTAGATGATTCCCCGTGCGTTGCTACGGAAAATGTTGCCTAAAATTACTGTTTTACTCCGCAAATTGCCTCTATCAAAGCAATGAATAAATGGTTGTTATTTGACAGCAATATTTAGAATCATACATGACTAATGGTACATGCGTAAGTAAGATCGACCATCCTACTTGTATCGTTCAATGTTTGGACAACAAACACAATAACAAAAGAGGATTATATGGCCATTTACATGTGGAACCAACTGGTATATAGCTCCAATATATAGGCTCCCAGCTCTGTTTCTCCTGTAATGGAAGAAAACTTCCAAGCTACAACTAACACATCACCTCTTGACTATGTGAAATCTCCATCAGAACTCACATGTACATTTACTTTGATCCATCCCACAACATGAGGTAAACAAATGTCATTAGCCGGAGGTAAACAAATGACATTAATCTGATAGAATCATAAGTCCTCACCTTCTAAATATGTCTATACTTATTAGTTGTATCTCAGAGGTTATATCAGAAAGCTCCCACTTGTGACCAATATTATTGATTAGATAAAATAATTCTGTAGAAAAATTAAGAAACTAACCCACCAATCCGTGCATTGCCTTTACAAAATGGCATCAAAAGGTGGTGCCAAGCTAAAACAGTTAGAGAAATAGGGAAATAAGAAAATATAATTGGATGCTGTGTATATAGGTGTTGTAGTATAAAAATATTTACCTTGCTTCATTTTCCTCATAGTAGACAACACTGAGGAGTGTCCGTAGAGGTATGCATACATGTTTAAGTAATTCCAAATATTAACACATAAAAATCCCTGAAAGGAAACTTAAAATCAAGAGAAAAGCAACATATAAATACCAAGATACTTGTATTTTCCAGAAAAAATACATTTATCTCGCATTAGAATTAATTGATGTAAGAAAATGTGTTGAACGACAAAGAAGAATATGGATGGCATGCCCTCAAAGCAAACATCTGCACTTTTACAAAGTAATTACACTGAACATCATACGGAAGTCACTGATCTTGCCTCGTAGAGCCACTCATACGCCAAGCCGCCAGCTGCTTCGTCAAGTGCCTTGCCGCAGCCGATGGGGGTTTCTTCTTTGGCGCCGGTGTTAGCGGTTACCATGGTGGATGAACCTGTTGCGAGTCGAGCTGTAGCAACAAATCTGCTGCTGGTTGATTATCACCAAACGAATCAGCAAAGACACCAATTGCTAATGGAGATAGGATGGAAGGTTCACCTGCTTAATTTTTGAACTCACGAGGACTAAAAAAAAGGTCCAAATCTGGTTCCTCTCACCTTCCACACGGACAATCTGTGAAGATGGCACCACCGACGACTTCTCTAGGCAGAGCTAGGCTGCTCTCCCAAGATATGAACTTCTCCGCAATGGTAGGCCGACGGAGGCGTAGGGGGCGGCAGAAGAACATGAGGCAGAGGAGCGATGCACAGTGAGGTAGCAAACGGCTTGAGCAGATAAAGAGAGAGATTGGGACGGAGGGATTGGGAGAGGCGTGGAGACAGGATACAGATATGGTGAACTCATCAAATCCCCGTGGTGCGTTTTTATGGTTCGGGAGTAAAAACAGAGGGAAACTGCTAGAATATTCGTCTCTTGGTTACGGAGAAGCTGAAAAGAAACGATCGGTTGAGTGACCAGGGCATGGATATAAGTACATAAAGAAAAATTAAATCACACTGTTTGTTCATTACGTATTTCCTTTTTGCAGATTTGATGTGAAGTGAATTGCATAGGTGGATGTTGTTTTTTGAAAACTGAACGCTGATGTGGCACCATGCTGATTTGGACAGTGTGCATGTAGAGAGAATAGCTTGTAGTGGGGATCAACTTCTTAAGAATGTATGATTCCGTAAGGAAATCTTAGCTACGAAAGCGAAGCACCTATGCATTGTGAAGGCTAGTTGCTAAGATTTTAAATGCACTTAGCACCTCATCTAAGCACCCATGCATTGGAAAAAGCGTTATACGTCCGCTTAGCATTCCGGACCTACGGATTCCAGTATGCTAGCAACAAACATGGGGGCTTTCTTGGAGTCTGGACATCCACTTAACCAACCAAAAGTAACCACATGATCCTTATCTCTTTTCTTCCTCTTACATGCATGGTCTCTCTCATGTCGCTCCTCCCAACCGGATTAATTTGCGAATAACATTGATGACCGGCTCCCGCATCATGTCAGTGGACCACGTCTAGACAAAAAAAAAGACATTGCGATGTCCATTTGCGGGTTAGCGTTGGAGATGCCCTAACAAGTTGTATCATGTTTTGCTTGCTCTTGTGCATCTCATTATCAAGGAAGTGCAAGTTTAGTGTACTATCAATACTGTAATGAAATTCGTCTAGTGTCGGGTTGTTTGTCAAATGCATTTCGTCAGACACTAGGAAGACATGATATTTGCCGAGTACATTTTCTATTGCATGCATCCTTTCGAGATCACAATCCTTTCCAGCTAATCAAGGAAGGGCACATCTTTTACTTTTTTCTGTAGATTTTATTTTCTGTTGAGCCAATTTCTTATTCCAACCTCAATTATTCTCTACTTGGCAAGCATCATATGGTGGGAAAAGATCTAGACACATATATTCAGTTAAATATATTTGATCATGAATTATTATTGTTGACAATGATCTTTATGATAAGTAAGTTGGAAGGCGAAATATTAAGCCCCTATATTCCTCCGTGTTCGATGGTGCTATTTGTATTAAAAATATGCTTTGAATACTAGCAAGCATAGAAGACTATATGATAAGTGAGTATGTGGAGCTCACATTTAGACTCTGCGAAAAATAAGATGCATTGAAATTGTTTATTGATTAAGAACATAGGTTGTTAAGTTTCAATAGAATGCATTGTTTAAACCATAATATGTGAATTAATTGCTACTTTATCATGATGATTTTTATGAGAAAGACTTGCTATTTATGATGCTAGAAAAAAGTGATTGAAATTATCATTGATCAAACTTATGCACAATGCTACCATTCACACTTCATAAATTATTTATTTTATCATTTACCTACTCACGACGAGCATGAATTAAGCTTGGCGATGCTGATACGCACCCAACGTATCTATAATTTATGAAGTTTCATGCCATATTTACCTAAGTTCTACATGGTTTTGGTGCACTTTTATATGATCTTTATGGACTACCTATTAACTTAGTGCCCAGAACCACTTCCTGTTTTTTGGCTATTTTTTGTTTCGCAGAAAATCCATACGAAACGAAGTCCAAATGCCATGAAGATTTACGGTGATTTTTTTGGAAACATAAGAGACACCTGAAGCTTCGAGGAAGGATCA
>NC_057814.1:27116635-27131958 GCF_018294505.1 Triticum aestivum
GTGTGCTCTGAGCTCGTGGGTCCCTCGGGAATCCCCCCGACATGGAATCGACGCCAAAAATTCTTATAAATAGGGAAACCTCTAGAAATAAACCTAGAATTTCCACGCCGCCGCCGCAAGCCTCTATGAAGTGATCTCATTTGGAGGCCTTTTTCGGCAAACTGTCGAAGGGGGGATCATCATCGGAGTCCATCTTCATCATCCTGGCGGTCTCTATGACAACGAGGGAATAGTTCACCCTCGGGGTTGAGGGTATGTACCGGTAGCTATATGTTTGATCTTTCTCTCTTGTGTTCTTGATTTGGCACGATCTTGATGTACCATGGGCTTTGTTAATATGGTCGGATCATATGGTATTTTCCCTCTCTATCTTGTTGTGATGAATTGAGTCTTGCTCTCCGAGGTTTTGTTATGTTGGATTGAATATTGGATTTGAGATCACTTGGTGTATGTCTTGCATGTGGATATCCGCGGTGACAATGTGGTATTCTATTGAGTCACTTGATATATGTTTTGGTAATCAACTTGCTGATTCCCGATGTGACATTGGGGTAATCTAGGCATAGTGGTTGATAGACGCTTTCGTCCTATGCTCTTCGATAGAAATTTTGGAGTGACTCTTTGTTGCACGTTCAGGGATTGTTATATGATTCAATTATGTTAGCACTGTTGAGAGACTGCACTAGTGAAAGTATGAATTCTAGGCCTTGTTTCCAAGCATTGCAATATCGTTTGTGCTCACTTTTATTACTTGCTACCTTGCTGTTTTTATTATTTCAGATTATAAAAACCTATATCTATCCATACTACACTTGTATCATCGTCTTTTCGCCGAACTAGTGCACCAATACGATTTAGCATTGTATTGGATGTGTTGGGGACAAAAGAGATTTCTTGTATTTGATTGTAGAGTTGTTTGAGAGAGACCATCTTCATCCGACACCTCACACGGATTGATAAACCTTAGGTTATCCACTTGAGAGAAATTTGCTGCTGTCCTACACAAAACTCTGCGCTTAGAGGCCCAACAGAGTCTACAAGAATAAAAATTGTGTAGTAGACATCAGGTACCCGACAAAGCTAGGAAACATGCAATCAGAATGCTTTGTCATGGTTGGTTGGGAGGGTCATCCGACACCTCCCACGGATTGATAAACCTTAGGTTATCCACTTGAGAGAAATTTGCTGCTGTCCTACACAAAACTCTGCGCTTAGAGGCCCAACAGAGTCTACAAGAATAAAAATTGTGTAGTAGACATCAGGTACCCGACAAAGCTAGGAAACATGCAATCAGAATGCTTTGTCATGATTGGTTGGGAGGGACTGAGGGAGTAGTGCGGATCGATGTCGGGGATTCAAATCTGCACCGCCCACCACTCAGAGATCGAAAATGACCGGCGACCTCTTCACTCTCTCTCTCTCTCATCCTCTCTCTTATCCCCTTCTCCGTGTGTATGTGTGTGTGTCGCTGGCTCCATCTCAGTCTTTCTCTCTATCTCTCCATCTCCCTCTCACCGTTGAGAAGCCCATCCAATGCACAACGTCGGTCCCCAAGACCCACCGGAGTGAGCCAGGGAGAGGTGGCGTAGGCAACGACTATCTCTGCTTGCAATCGCACGCGCGGGCCATCTCCTCCCACCTCATAGGCTAGTGACACACTCTGGCATGGACCAGATGTGGTGAGGCCATCTCTAGCGTGGCCTGATGCGTTTGCGGACCTCTTTGCACACGCTTGCATAAGCTGCCTCCACCGAGCTCGACTGTGACTGTGCAACCGTTCCCTCTGCATGCATAGCACAACCTTGCCAGGGTGCTAGTCGACTAGCACTACAAAAAAAATACACTTCCGTGATGATACATGTTTGTCACAGTAGGTCACGTTTTCTGTCATGCATGTACATCCATGACAAATTTATGACAGAATCAAGATAGTCATACCTGTGCTGTCGTAGAAGTGTTCCATGACATTACCAAAATTATCATCACGGAAGTGTCCACTTCCATGACGATAAATCGCGCGTCACAGAAGTGCTTTCGTCAAGGGTGACCGACACGTGGCATCCACCGTAACGGAACGCCGTTAAGCTATCGAGTCCAGTTTTGGATCCGATAACTCGTTAACAGCCCCGACCAATGGGGATTTTCCACGTGTAAAATCATCATTGGCTGGAGGAAACACGTGTCAGCTCACCGTTGGGACAGATGTCATCCACTCATTGGACCCAAAGCGCCTATGATACGTCGACACGTGGCACGGCCCAACAGAGGCCCAGTCCTGTGAAAAGGCCGGCCCGTTTGACTTGGTCAAAAGGTGGCGGGCCGGCCCACGGCAAGCCTGTTAACGGCCTGTTCGCATATAGCCCATTTACAGCCCGCTAACACAGGGCCCGTTTACGGCCTATCCGAATTAGGCCCAGTAGCGTCATCTGGGCCGTCCAATATAATTCTAGCCTGTTTTAACTTTCAGCCCATGTATGGCCCATGACGTCTTTTGGCCCATATGAGGCCCTTAGTAACCCTCGGCCCATTAACGGCCTGTGGTAAAACTGGCCGTAATGAACAGTGTATCACTTTATACCCATTAACGACCCATTATTCCGTTGGGCCATTTCCAGCCCATGTTATCTTTCGGCCTTCTCAGGGCCCATTTATTCTTGGGCTCATTTCCAGCATTCGTTTACTTTCGGCCCGTTACTGTCATTTTCTGCTTGTGAGCCAAATACAGCCCGTGGTTACAGTCGGCCCGTTTGTGGCCCGTTAATATGTTGGGCCGTTTTCATAGCGTCATCAAATACGGCCTATTAACGACGGCCCATTATGGTCGGCCCATGAACGGACGATTTCAACTCTAGCCCATTTACGGCCATAATGTGGTCTGTTATTGGCCCATGTTTAGCCAACCGATCATACGGCCTGTAGAAGGCCCATTGTGTCTATATCCCGTAGAAGGCCCATTGTTTCTACGGCCCTTAGAAGGCCCATTGTTTCTACGGCCCGTAGGAGTCCCATGTTAACTACAGTAAATATGTAGCCCATTGTTAATGTGGCCTAGTTTTAAAAAATAGGTTATTCCGGGCACTAGCAAACCGCGGAAAAAGAACTGCACTGACTACAAGAAAACAAATAAACAAGACAACGGAAATAAATAAGCAAGCAACTTACACTAGGCTGTCACGGCTATTACACATATGACATCCACTGGGCAGCAAAGTTCGCCACAAGTGCAAATAGAGGGAACAAAGCAGCATATAAACGCCGCAACAAAACAAGTCCAGAACTGAAACTACTTCAGAAGAGCTCAAGAAACAATATCCTGGGTACCCATAATGCTGGCAAGATGCTTAGCAGGCTTATTAACTTTCTCTTGTTTGGCGCTTAAATCCTCCAACACTTGCTGTTGCACCAGAAAGTATGCATCTGAATTCTGCAGGGACTTCCTCAGTCCTTCGGCTTCCTGTCGCATAACATCTGATCGATGTCTTTCAACTTGAATTTGAGACTCAAAAAGCCGAACTAATTCAGGCAGCGAGTACGAAGAGCTGGTGCCAGCAGTAGTATCCAGTAACTCGAACACTACATCAAGACAGGGCTTTGGGGTTGTCTCAGTGTCTTCAATATAGTTTTTATCAGCTTTCTTGAAGAACAACAGGGATGTCTCACTATCTTGAACCTGATCTGCATTACTTCCTTTACCATTGCATAACGGGGTACTCTTCTCCAATATTTTATCCGCGTTCTAAAGGAGAAACAAACAAACACATCACAGGTTTACAATGTAGTATATGAAACTCATTTTGGTAAACCAGTTCAATAGTAAGGTGGACAGGATAACAACATGAAACAAACATATATCTATGTAGTATGGTCACTGTATGGTCTATATCATTCTAGTTTATGTTGCCAAATCAAGATAGATACAGTTCGAATCATATCTATTTAAGACAAAGCAGCATAGACAGAATATTGTAGGGGAACGCAGCAGAAAACAAAAATTTTCTGACCTACGCACCAGCCCAGGACCACTATGGAGACTGCATACATGGTTTGATCTTTTTCGTTACCGACTCGTAGCGCAGCGGGAAGTAGAGTCGATGACGATCGGCGGTGCAGATCCCCGCAGCTAGGATTTACAACCCCCCAACCGCGAGGATGTATACCCTCATCTTCTCCTCAGACAGCCCTCCAGGAGGCGGTCGAACAGCCCCCCGGACGGTGTCGCGGACAGCCCTTCGGGAGGACCTTCGAAACTCGAACGGTCACTCGGACAGCCCTTCGGGAGGACCTTCGAAACTCGAACGGTCACACAGACAGCCCTTCGGGAGGCACTCACGAACTAAGACCGAAACTACGATCTCTCTACAGAGTTGCACACATACGGTGTCATCTATCCGGCAGGGCTTCGCCGTCCAGAACTAGTTCCTGTCGGAACCCAGACAGCCTTACGGCTCTACGAAACTCTTTTCGTGGGAGGGAGAGAAGAAGCCAGATAATGCATGGCATGTGTATGAGAGTAAGGGATGAGTGTGGAGGGCTGCCCCTCCACCTCTATTTATAGGAAATCCCAAGGGGGTAGGGTAGTTTCACAAAAAACCCAAAATGCACATGAATGAAGTCCTTCCACAAGGACCTAGGAGTGAAACCAAGGAACTAGAGGGTCCCCAAGGGGGGATACCCCATGTGGCCGGCCACACCCCCATGAGGGGCCCCAAAAATGGCTCCTATCCATCCATGTCATCCCCAAGATCTTTTGGAGCAAAGCCCCAAAAGGTGGCTTTCCATAAAGTAACCATAAAGCTGATTTTCACTATTCACGACGACATTTTTCAGCGTCTGATCGAACTGAAAATATTTATGTGGGCTAAGAACATTTCCAGTACCCACTAAAATGATTTTCAACGCGTTCCGAAACAATTCCGGTTTTAGTGATTTTCATCTGCGAAACGCATCTGAAGTGGCTCCGGCAGCTCCGGAACATTTCCGGTTTTTATCTCAGAAAATTCCAAAAAGCTTCCAGAATGATTCTGGCATCCTCCAAGAATTATCAGGCATGTGCCGAAACCAATTTGACTTAATGGTGTATCCCGAAACAACTTTTCGGTATCATCGAAACTTATCCGATGACCTCTCTCTGCGGTACGATTCCGCTGTCCGAAACTTTTTCGGTGATTTTCTCTCAGACTCCCTGTCTAGTATTCAGGAGATAGATGACCCTTAAGCGTGTGACCCTATAGGTTCGGTGAAGTATAGACATGACCCGGAACCCCTTCCGATCAATGATCAACATCGGAGCCGTGGACACCCATATTGACCCCTATACCCACACGAATAAATATTCGAGTGAACCTCCAGTTGCCGTGTGCTATTCCTGTTGCTTCGCGATATGTTACAAATACCCGAGGTGAGACGTGTTGGCATTCCCGTGGATCAACAACTTGTCCACTATGCTAGTTACCTCGTTACCGGTATTGTTCTCTTTTCTCGTTATCGTGTTCCGGCATCCTCGTGATCAAATCACAAAGTGTCTGGCCAGACGATGATGGATACCGTAACACCGAGAGGGCCCAGAGATATCTCTCCATCCTCGGAGGAGCAAATCCCAATCTTGAGCTATCAAGTTACTTGACACACTTTTCCATGAACCCGTAAGCCGCCGTAATAGCCACCCATTTACGGATGACGTTTAACAAACCCCAAAGTTCATGAAGCAAGCATGAAGAAACTCGATACTCTCATGGTCTAAGGAATCATGCAAACGTTAACCATCTCTGTGTTATGTACCAATAAACTTGTGACGAATGAATCTCATAGCATAACATCAATCCGGGTCGATTCAACACAAATGTTCTCTTAACATTGTGCCCTCAAGGTTGCTGACATAGACATGCCCATGATCAGGAAAACATAACCATCATGCAACACTTGAGCTAGTCTTAGAGGCCAGACTAGGAATACATTTTACCGTTTATTATTCCACACGTGCATATGAGTCTTCCTCCGAGCCTCGTGGTTATTGCAGACTCGAGAACCATAGCAGTTATAGCATGGAACATAAACATAATTATGAACTCGGAGATAAATAATATCATTTATTATTGCCTCTAGGGCATATCTCCTACAAATATAAGCGTGGGAAACTACACAACAATAACAACACTTGTAATGTGCATGGCATGAGAACATAACTGTTTATTCAATTGAAACTGAAATCAACATAGAGCAAGTTACAACAGCAAACACATTAAAGAAACAGGTTTAAAACATACCTGTTGCGCCATTGGAGTTTCAATTGCATCCTTCAAATTTGAAATTAGTTGGTATGAGTAAATACAGTGATGCAAGAGCAAAGTAGTATGAACCATAGCTACGGAACCTGACCTGAGAACAATTCTTCTTCTGCTTTAAGCGTTGACTTGGGGTTCGGAGTGGTGGTCCTCGTGCTTTGGGCACTGCAGTTGCCTTACTAACTGCTCGTGTTTGGGTGCTCTGTGGTGGAGACGGTGCTGTGTCAATGGGAACTGGGTTACTATCTGCTGGGGTTGGGGTTAGAAGGGCTGTAGCTGGTTCTCTGTCCAACTGGGTAGGGGTACAATCTGCGTGAGTCTGGGTTATGTGTGGTGGGGCTGGTTCTTGGGCAAGTACAACCGTGGTTCTATCTCCATTGACAGGTAGCACAATCTTTTCTGAAGACCGTGTTTTTACTCCCACAGATACTGCAATCACCCCCTCCAATTGAAATGGCTGATAAACAAGAAAATTAATTGAATGTACAGACATTGTAAGATAGACAGGTGCAATGGATAGTAGGGAAGAAAACAGGGCATGAAATAATTCACATTTATGTTGTCTAACCAAACAGAATAGCAGGACATAATTTCAAATATATGATGGCTAATTAAACAGGATAGTGATACGTCTCCGTCGTATCTATAATTTTTGATTGTTCCATGCCAATATTCAACAACTTTCATATACTTTTGGCAACTTTTTATATTATTTTTGGGACTAACATATTGATCCAGTGCCCAGTGCCAGTTCCTGTCTATTGCATGTTTTTTGTTTCGCAGAAAATCCATATCAAACGGAGTTCAAACGGGATAAAAACTGACGGAGATTTTTTTTGGAATATTTATGATTTTTGGGAAGAAGAATCAACGCGAGACGATGCCCGAGGGGGCCACAAGGCAGGGGGCACGCCCTGGACCCTCGTGGCCACCCCATAAGGCGGTTGGAGCCCTTCTTTCGCCGCAATAAAGCTAATTTCCGGATAGAGATCATGTCCAAAATTCAGCCCAATCGGAGTTACGGATCTCCGGTTATAAAAGAAACGGTGAAATGCCAGATCTGAGAGCGCACAAACAGAGAGAGACAGAGAGACAGATCCAATCTCGGAGGGGCTCTCGCCCTTCCCATGCCATGGAGACCAAGGACAAGAGGGTAAACCGTTCTCCCATCTAGGGAGGAGGTCAAGGAAGAAGAAGAAGGAGGGGGGCTCTCTCCCCCTCGCTTCCGGTGGTGCCGGAGTGCCACCGGGGGCCATCATCATCACCGCAATATTCACCAACAACTTCACCGCCATCATCACCAACTCTTCCCCCCTCTATGCAGCGGCGTAACCCCTCTTTTACCCACTGTAATCTCTACTTAAACATGGTGCTCAACGCTATATATTATTTCCCAATGATGTATGGCTATCCTATGATGTTTGAGTAGATCCGTTTTGTCCTATGGGTTAATTGATGATCGTGATTGGTTTGAGTTGCATGTTTTATTATTGGTGCTGTCCTATGGTGCTCTCCGTGTCGCGCAAGCATGAGGGATCCCCGCTGTAGGGTTTGCAATATGTTCATGATTTGCTTATGGTGGGTGGTGTGAGTGACAGAAGCACATACCCAAGTAAGTAGGTTGTTTGCGTATGGGAATAAAGAGGACTTGATGCTTTAATGCTATGGTTGGTTTTACCTTAATGATCTTTAGTAGTTGCGGACGCTTGCTAGAGTTCCAATCATAAGTGCATATGATCCAAGTAGAGAAAGTATGTTAGCTTATGCCTCTCCCTCATATAAAATTGCAATAATGATTACCGGTCTAGTTATCGATTGCCTAGGGACAAATAACTTTCTCGTAACAAAAAGCTCTCTACTAAAACTAATTTAGTTGTGTCTTTACCCAAACATCCCCTACTTTTTATTTACATTCTCTTTATTATCTTGCAAACCTATCCGAAAACACCTACAAAGTACTTCTAGTTTTATACTTGTTCTAGGTAAAGCGAACGTCAAACGTGCGTAGATTTGTATCGGTGGTCGATAGAACTTGAGGGAATATTTGTTCTACCTTTAGCTCCTCGTTGGTTCGACAGTCTTACTTATCGAAAGAGGCTACAGTTGATCCCCTATACTTGTGGGTTATCAAGACCTTTTTCTGGCGCCGTTGCCGGGGAGCAATAGCGTGGGGTGAATATTCTCGTGTGTGCTTGTTTGCTTTATCACTAAGTAGATTTTATTTGCTGTTCTAAATTGTTCTCTATCTTTAGTTATGGATATGGAACACGAAATACCAAAAAAATTAGGTGTACTTGCTGCTCATGGAGATGGGGAACCTCCTAAAACCCTCGATGCTCGTTATGTGATAGATATTATGTACTACTTTGATAATCCTGAGAAAACCCCATTCAATTTGGTAATGGGAGACACGTTGGATCAACGTGAATACTTTAGGGATTATCGCTTGACTCAAAAAGGGAAACTATTATGGGATCAAATTTATATGTTGAAGTGGTATGCTAGGCAACTATTCTTGAGATATGATTATACCTGTTGCTCTAGGATGAAGGCTCCACACCTTCCCTTTTCATGCAAATTTAATGATAATGAAACCTTGGCTTCTTATGCTAGAGGTATATATGATTACTATGATGTGGAACAAATAGAAGAATTTGTTGCTTTTATGGGTGCTTATGAAATTGAATCTGTATTTAAAGAGTGTGAAAATCTTTATGATGCTGTTTATAGACCTGAAAATTTAGCTATCCTTAAATATTGCTATGAGAATTATGAATACAGTGCCGATATTGATGCATTTATTGAGAAAGTCTCCGCTGTCCAAGAAGAGACTAATATTTTGCAGGAGTCTATGGAAGAAGAAATTGATGAAACTGTGAGCTCATTGGATGAAAAAGATGAGGAGGAGAGCGAAGAACAAAAGGAGGAAGAGCGGATTGATCACCCGTGCCCACCTTCTAATGAGAGTAACTCTTCAACTCATACATTGTTTAATTTCCCTTCGTGCTTACCGAAGGATGATTGCTATGATGACTGTTATGATCCCGTTGATTCTCTTGAAATATCCTTTTTGATGATGCTTGCTATGCTTGTGGCCAAGACGCCAATATGAATTATGCTTATGGAGATGAACTTGCTATAGTTCCTTATGTTAAACATGAAATTGTTGCTATTGCACCCACGCATGATAGTCCTATTATATTTTTGAATTCTCCCGACTACACTATATCGGAGAAGTTTGCCTTTATTAAGGATTATGTTGATGGGTTGCCTTTTTCTGTTGCACATGATGATTTTGATAGATATAATATGCATGTGCTTTCTGCTCCTACTTGCAATTATTATGAGAGAGGAACTATATCTCCACCTCTCTATGTTTCCAACATGATAAAATTGCAAGAAACTGCTTATACTATGCATTGGCCTTTACCATGTGTGCATGAATTGTTATTTTATGACATGCCGATGCATAGAAAGAGAGTTAGACTTCGTCATTGCTTGATATATGTTTCTTTGTGCTCACTACTAAATGCCAAATCATTGCTAATTAAAATTGGCTTTGATATACCTTGGGATCCGGGTGGATTCACCACTTGAGCACTATATGCCTAGCTTAATGGCTTTAAAGAAAGCGCTGCCAGGGAGACAACCCGGAAGTTTTAGAGAGTCATTTATTTCTGTTGAGTGCTTTTATAAAGTTTAAAAACAAAAATAAAATAAAGAGGGGAACCCAAAACTTTTCAAAAAGGAAAGTGAAAGTGAGAAAGACAAGCATTGTTGAAGTGGGAGAGCTCCTTGAACTTTGTTCATGCTCACGGAAACTTTGTGAATCTTAATTGCAGAAACTTTTCAATAAAAATAATTATCCCCTTGTACAATTCCATTGTATTATGAAAATAATGTGCCAAGGTTTCCCTTTAGGATGTTTACAATGCTTGTTGGTTTGTGCGGTGCAGGACAGAAACTTTGGCTGTAGTGCGCGATTTTTCATTTTTTACTGGAACGTCAAATGATTCTGAAACTTTTTGCACCGTCTTTCTATACACATTGTTTATTTTTCCTAATTTTTGTAGAATGTTTGAAGTACCAGAGGAATGGTGAATGTTCAGATTGTTACAGACTGTTCTGTTTTAGACAGATTCAGTTTATGATGCATAGTTTGCTTGTTTTGATGAAACTATCAATTTCTATCAGTGGATTAAGCCATGGAAAAGTTATATTACAGTAGCTAAAATGCAAAAAATATGAATTGGTTTGCAACAGTACTTAGAGTAGTGATTTGCTTTATTATACTAACGGATCTTACCGAGTTTGCTGTTGAAGTTTTGTGTGGATGAAGTGTTCGATGATCGAGAAGGTATCGATGTGAGGAGAAGAAGGAGAGGCAATAGCTCAAGCTTGGGGATGCCCAAGGCACCCCAAGTAAATATTCAAGGATACTCAAGCGTCTAAGCTTGGGGATGCCCCGGAAGGCATCCCATCTTTCTTCAACAAGTATCGGTATGTTTTCGGATTCGTTTCGTTCATGCGATATGTGCAAATCTTGGAGCGTCTTTTGCATTTAGTTTTCACTTTTCTTTTATGCACCATGCTGGTATGAGATAGTCCTTGGTTGATTTATAGAATGCTCTTTGCACTTCACTTAAATCTTTTGAGTATGGCTTTATAGAATGCTTCATGTGCTTCACTTATATCATTTGAAGTTTGGATTGCCTGTTTCTCTTCACATAGAAAACCGCCATTTGTAGAATGCTCTTTTGCTTCACTTATACTTGTTAGAGCATGGGCATATATTTTGTAGAAAGAATTAAACTCTCTTGCTTCACTTATATCTATTTAGAGAGATGACAGGAATTGGTCATTCACATGGTTAGTCATAAAATCCTACATAAAACTTGTAGATCACTGAATATGATATGTTTGATTCCTTGCAATAGTTTTGCGACATACAGATGGTGATATTAGAGTCGTGCTGGTTGAGTAATTGTGAAATTGAGAAACACTTGTGTTGAGGTTTGCAAGTCCCGTAGCATGCACGTACGGTGAACCGTTATGTAACGAAGTTGGAGCATGAGGTATTTATTGATTGTCTTCCTTATGAGTGGCGGTCGGGGACGAGCGATGGTCTTTTCCTACCAATCTATCCCCCTAGGGGCATGCGTAGTAGTACTTTGCTTCGAGGGCTAATAAACTTTTGCAATAAGTATATGAGTTCTTTATGACTAATGTGAGCCCATGGATTATACGCACTCTCACCCTTCGATCATTGCTAGCCTCTTCGGTACCGTGCATTGCCCTTTCTCACCTCGAGAGTTGGTGCAAACTTCGCCGGTGCATCCAAACCCCGTGATACTATACGCTCTATCACACATAAACCTCCTTATATCTTCCTCAAAACAGCCACCATACCTACCTATCATGGCATTTCCATAGCCATTCCGAGATATATTGCCATGCAACTTCCATCATCATCATATACATGATTTGAGCATTTATTGTCATGTTGCTTTGCATGATCGTAAGATAGCTAGCATGATATTTTCATGGCTTGTCCGTTTTTTGATATCTTTGCTACGCTAGATCATTGCACATCCCGGTACACCGCCGGAGGCATTCATATAGAGTCATATCTTTGTTCTAGACATCGAGTTGTAATATTGAGTTGTAAGTAAATAAAAGTGTGATGATCATCATTATTAGAACATTGTCCCATGTGAGGTTATCAAAATAAAAGAGGCCAAAGAAGCCCAAATAAAAAAAAAGAGGCCAAAGAAGCCCAAAAAAAGAAAAAAAAGAGAAAAAAGAGAAAACAAAAAAAATGAGAGAAAAAGAGAGAAGGGGCAATGTTACTATCCTTTTTACAACACTTGTGCTTCAGAGTAGCACCATGTTTTTCATATAGAGAGTCTCTTGAGTTATCACTTTCATATACTAGTGGGGATTTTTATTATAGAACTTGGCTTGTATATTCCAATGATGGGCTTCCTCAAATGTCCTAGGTCTTCATGAGCAAGCAAGTTGGATGCACACCCACTTAGTTTCAGTTTGAGCTTTCATACACTTATAGCTCTAGTGCATCCATTGCATGGCAATCCCTACTCCTCACATTGGCATCAATTGATGGGCATCTCCATAGCCCGTTGATTAGCCGCGTCGATGTGAGACTTTCTCCTTTTTTTGTCTTCTCACACAAACCTCCATCATCATATTCTATTCCACCCATAGTGCTATGTCCATGGCTTGCGATCATGTATTGCGTGAGGGTTGAAAAGGCTGAAGCGTGTTAAAAAGTATGAACCAATTGCTCGGCTTGTCATCGGGGTTGTCCATGATTTGAATGCTTTGTGTGGTGAAGATGGAGCATAGCCAGACTATATGATTTTGTAGGGATGAGATTTCTTTGGCTATGTTATTTTGATAAGACATAATTGCTTGGTTAGTATGCTTGAAGTATTATTGTCTTAATGTCAAATGATAGACTATTGCTTTGAATCACTCGTGTCTTAATATTCATGCCATGATTAGATTATGTGATCAAGATTATGCTAGGTAGCATTCCACATCAAAATTATCTTTTTTATCATTTACCTACTCGAGGACGAGCAGGAATTAAGCTTGGGGATGCTGATACGTCTCCGTCGTATCTATAATTTTTGATTGTTCCATGCCAATATTCTACAACTTTCATATACTTTTGGCAACTTTTTATATTATTTTCAGGACTAACATATTGATCCAGTGCCCAGTGCCAGTTCCTGTCTGTTGCATGTTTTTTGTTTCGCAGAAAATCCATATCAAACGGAGTTCAAACGGGATAAAAACTGACGGGGATTTTTTCTGGAATATTTATGATTTTGGGAAGAAGAATCAACATGAGACGATGCCCGAGGGGGCCACGAGGCAGGGGGGCGCGCCCTGGACCCTCGTGGACACCCCGTAAGGCGGTTGGAGCCCTTCTTTCGCCGCAAGAAAGCTAATTTTCGGATAGAGATCGTGTCCAAAATTCAGCCCAATCGGAGTTACGGATCTCCCGTTATAAAAGAAACGGTGAAAGGCCAGATGTGAGAGCGCAGAAACAGAGAGAGAAAGAGAGACAAATCCAATCTCGGAGGGGCTCTCGCCCCTCCTATGCCATGGAGACCAAGGACCAGAGGGGAAACCCTTCTCCCATCTAGGGAGGAGGTCAAGGAAGAAGAAGAAGGAAGGGGGCTCTCTCCCCCTCGCTTTCGGTGGCGCCGGAGTGCCACCGGGGGCCATCATCATCACCGCGATCTTCACCAACAACTTCACCGCCATCATCACCAACTCTTCCCCCCTCTATGCAGCGGCGTAACCCCTCTTTTACCCGCTGTAATATCTACTTAAACATGGTGCTCAACGCTATATATTATTTCCCAATGATGTATGGCTATCCTATGATGTTTGAGTAGATCCGTTTTGTCCTATGGGTTAATTGATGATCGTGATTGGTTTGAGTTGCATGTTTTATTATTGGTGCTGTCCTATGGTGCTCTCCGTGGCGCGCAAGCGTGAGGGATCCCCGCTGTAGGGTTTGCAATATGTTCATGATTTGCTTATGGTGGGTGGCGTGAGTGACAGAAGCACATACCCGAGTAAGTAGGTTGTTTGCGTATGGGAATAAAGAGGACTTAATGCTTTAATGCTATGGTTGGGTTTTACCTTAATGATCTTTAGTAGTTGCGGACGCTTGCTAGAGTTCCAATCATAAGTGTATATGATCCAAGTAGATAAAGTATGTTAGCTTATGCCTCCCTCATATAAAATTGCAATAATGATTACCGGTCTAGTTATCGATTGCCTAGGGACAAATAACTTTCTCGTAACAAAAAGCTCTCTACTAAAAATAATTTAGTTGTGTCTTTATCTAAACAGCCCCTACTTTTTATTTACGTGCTCTTTATTATCTTGCAAACCTACCCGAAAACACCTACAAAGTACTTCTAGTTTTATACTTGTTCTAGGTAAAGCGAACGTCAAGCGTGCGTAGAGTTGTATCGGTGGTCGATAGAACTTGAGGGAATATTTGTTCTACCTTTAGCTCCTCGTTGGGTTCGACACTCTTACTTATCGTAAGAGGCTACAATTGATCCCCTATACTTGTGGGTTATCAGATAGCATGACACAATTTCACATGTAGGATGTCTAACTAAACAGGATAGAATGACATACTTCAAAATATGATGAGTATGTAAACAGGATGACATGATATAACTATATGATGTTTCTATTAAAGTGGTTGGCATGCCATAAATCATAAACATGCCATCGATGGAAACATGATGGCATGATATAATTCACGGATGGAATGACATAATTCAAAATATGATGACTATGTGAACAGGATGAGATGATATAATTCAGATACATGCTGTCTATGTAAACATCATGGCATGATATAATTCAAATATATGATTTATATACTAAGGAAGTGAGCAGAGGGCAATAGCATATATGATGTGTCAACTAAGGAGATGGCATTCAATATCGTGTATATGATGTAAAAACTAAGCATTGCAATACAACATATGCATGATATGAGTAATATAACCCTGCCAAGTTTGAGCATACACCTCACGGGGATAATAGGACTGGTCATCTGCCTCTGAATCCTCCTCTGAAGAGCTATCTGTAACCAGCAACATATCTGCTTCACCAGGTAGCATTGTCTGCTCTGAAGACCTTGTTTTCACTCTAGATTTCTCCATCACCAATTCAAATGGCTGATGCACAGGAAGAGCAGTTGAATATACAAACATTGTCGACAAAAGCAATGAGAAATACAAAAAAGGATGACATGATATAATTCACATATATGACGCTTGGCTAAACAGCATGGCATTGCATAATTCACATATATAATGCCTTGCAACAAGATAGCATTGCATAATTCACATATATAATGTCTTGCAAAAAGATGGCATTGCATAATTCACATATATGGTAATTAGACACTAAACAGGTGGCATTCACACAAATCATGTCTAAACTAAGCAAATGACATAGCAATGCAAGATACCATAC
>NC_057814.1:27132255-27151729 GCF_018294505.1 Triticum aestivum
CTGAGGAGCTATCTGTAACCAGCAAGACATGCGCTTCGTCAGATAGCATTGTCTGCTCTGAAGACCTTGTTTCCACTCCAGATTTTTCCATGACCATGTCGAATGGCAGATGCACATGAAGAGTAATTGAATGTACTAAAATTGTTGACAAATTTAACACATAATAAAAAATGATGTCATGATATAATTCACATATAAGATGACTGGCTAACCAGGGTGGCATTGCAAAATTCACATATATGATGCCTGGCTAAACAAGATGGCATTGCATGATTCACATATACGATAAAGAAACTAAACAGATGGCATTGACACAAAGCATGTCTAAACTAAGCAGATGGCATCTTTGATGTATACAGTAAGCAATGCAAGGCACCATATGCATGATATTACCAACATCAGCATGCCAACTTAGAGCAAAGACCTCATGGGGTAAATAGGAGTGGTCTTCTGCTTCTGAATCCCCCTCAGAACAGTTATCTTCCTCTTGATTACGATCCGAAATGGGTGGAGGGGGGGCTGCCTTTGCGCCCACCATGGAGCGACGTCTGCATGAAATTTTATTGCCACGCAAGGCTCGTCTCTTTTGCTCTACATGTCCAGTTCCATTGTGTACAATAACTGACATGCATAGGAATAAAACATAGTGAGATTATGTAAGGAGTGCATGCACAAATCCAGAGTGAAGGTAGCAAACTGTGGATAGACCCAAAACCAATGATAGCAGGCAGATAATAGCTTTAGTTAAAAAATACAGATAATGGCTCCTTTAATGTTTGTTTTCACCCAACACGAAACTCGTAGTAGACACCCGAGATTAACCAGATAGTAGACAGATAGTACTGATTGCTGCCCCAATATGTACCCCACAACCATTTAAAAACTCAAGTTTCAGCATAAGTTTGGATCTGAGTCGGAGTCTAATAGGTGAACACGATGATAAAGTAGCATGTCATCATATTAAGCGATGCATAACGTAAGCAGACACGGAAGAGTGCAACCTCTCTTGCGGACCCGTGTAGTCCTCAAGGTCATCTGCTCAGTTGATGATGGTAATGCAGTTGTCGTGGCTACCGGCGGCGGGGAAGAAGATCTAAGGCGGCGAAAGACAGTCTGGAGAGCGGATCCCTGCTGTGGTGAACCCTTCCGTCGTTGGAGCAGCTGAGCTGGGGTGGAACACATCACCGCAAGAGCAGGACAAACCACACAAGGTTTTCTTTGACACATATCTGTAACGGAAGTAATTGTGTAAGGGCTTGTTTGAATTTGAGGATTCTAACAATGCAGGGATAGGAAATAGACAGGAATAGGATAGGAATGCACGTGCAACACAGAGAATTTAAAAACACAGGATTTCTGCCAATCTAGGTGTTTGGTTCACAAGAATTGGAAGATCACATGATGCAAAGAAGCATGGTGAGATTAATTCAAACCACAAGAAGTGTACAACCTCTTTGGCGAAGCCATGTCGATCTCAGCGTGATTGGGTTGGCTGGTGAGGATGCTCCGGCTGACTTGGCTGTCGAAGGAGGGGAAGAAGATCTTAGGTGTCTGGAGATGGAGCCCGAGGTACTGCTCCGCTGTGATGGAGGGTTTCATCGTTGGAGCAGCTCCGGTGAGTTGTACGACACCGAGGCTGAAGCAGGACAAGAGAGACAACGTTAACCTGAGTGGAATTCTAATAGCATCTCCAATAGATGACGTAAAATACATAACCACAAAGTGCTAGATGTATACATCAGCCGCTCATCTCTGAACTTAACTGTCGAAACTGAATTTAACTGTCGAAACTGAACTTAACTGTCGAAACTGAATTTTGCTGTCGAAACTGAATTTTACTGTCGAAACTGAATGCACAAGAGGTGAGGCTACACGTCAGTCGACTGACTTTTTCATCTTTGGTCAGTCGATTTTATAGCCGTTGGATACGAAATCAAGGGCCTGCAGTTCATCTTGAACCTCCACCCCCCTGAGCCGCCAGCCACCACCGGCCAAACAGCCGCCCCCCGCCGCTCGCGGCCGGCGATGCATCTCCCCGCCCGCCCCGAAAACACTCCCCACCGCCGCCGCCCCGACCATCCCTCTAGGCCCCCCCGTGCCGAGATTTTTCTTCGACGATCCACACGCCACCGCCCCACCACCGCCGGCGACCACCGCCCCCACCCTGAACCCTAAGGTAGATAGTGGGGTACCTCTCCGGCGAGCTTCCCTCCCTGCTGCGGCTGGTTCTTCCTTAACTCCGGCGATCCCCCACCCTATGAAAATCGACTGACCCAAAAGTCGATTCAGTCGACTGAAGTGTAGCTAAATCGGAGCAGCATCGCAAGCAAGAGCAAGAGCGAGAGCAGCAGCGCGAGCGCGAGCAAGAGCAAGAGCAGACCAGGCAGGGGACCGAGATCAAGAGCAGAGCAGCAGCGCGAGTGAGAGCTAAAGCAGCAGCAGCTCCTACTGATGTGGACGTCGCCGCCGAGGGAGCGACGCCGTAGAGGAAGTGGCCGGCGATGCCGCCGTGGATGGAGTCGCGCCGTGTCGGCTCGGGACCGAGCGCCGGTAGCACCGTGAGATCGAATCAAGAAGAAAATGCGGCGATTAGTGTACAACCTCTTTGGTGGCGCCGATTAGGCCGCAGCTTCATCCGAGGAAACGGTGATGATGATGCTCTTTCGGTGGTGCAGGTGAAGACGGCGGTGTGGGAATGGAGGTGGCGCGAAAGACGAGGGGAACATCGGGGGCAGCTCCTTGGAGGTGGAGGACGGGGTGGCTGAACCGGCGGGACGACCAGATCGACGACGGATCCTAATCCGGTACGGTGGATGAGGGACGTCGAGGTGTTGGTGTGGACGGCGTCGTCGGGGAAGAGGCTCCAGCTGGGTGGCGGACGGAGGAGGGTGTGGGGCTTCGCGGGTTTTACCGGCCTCGGTGTACGAATGGGTGGGCGGATGGGATGGGAGCGGGGAACCATGGCTTAGGGACGCGCTTGTCCGAAATGTGGGGTAAGTTATGAAAGTACCCCCACCGATTTGAGGCGGTTCTTTCGGTTCAGGGGTATCACGGGCATTTCGCGTGTCGGGATTTCGCAGGAGGTGGGAGTTTTCGCGTGCGTTGTAATTTTGGAATAGCAAGGTGTGGGTTGAGATGGAGGGAGTTGTCGGAGCACAACGAGACAAAGATATATCTTAAATATTTCGGGCTAACAAGGCCCGGGTTGAAATTTCCGGACAAGCCTAACGTGTATTGTACCAAATCAATTCGCACTACAAATGTCATTCAAAACTTTGAATTCATGTTATGTTCAATTAAAATATTTCGCTACGTGTATAATGCATGCAACCTAGTACTCAAATGAACGTTTTAGTGCATTCCAAACGTATATACTACCGCTTCAATATGAACTAAATTTGAATTCATTTCTCTATTTGAATAAGATCTACAATAATGATTGTTGTGAAGTCAAAGCGTTTGAATTCGTTTCTCTATTTTAATAAGATCTACAATCGTCATTATTGTCAAGTTAAACCATCGTTTGTGTATTATCTTCACAGCACACCACATTTTTAGTCTCGAGTTACATATGAACTATGTGTACTATATGAACTCAAACTCGATTTTTTGAATCCACTTTATGTTGATTTCAAATCATAGTACATTTCAAGCTCTAGCTAGATCTTCACAAACTAAACCATGTCTCATATGTATAATGTGTTTATCACATTATGTATGGTGCCCCGCCCCCTACGCCTACAAGTATTTAGATGTGAGTTGCAAACACCACACATTACCACAAATTCAAATAAAATGTGAGAATGTTCGATATATAGTATTGTTTAGATTGTTCGATATTTAGTTGTAAGCTGCAAACGCCACACATTATCACAAATTCAAATAAAATGTGAGATTGTTCGATGTATAGTATGGTTTAGATTGTTCGACATTTAGCTGTGAGTTGCAAACACCATGCATTATCACATTATGGTATAACATGTGCAAAACCACAACACGCGTATCATCGCTATATTAATGCATGCATATGTTTAAAACACTATGATCTCCTATTCAAATATATGAATCCACTTTCATATCAAATTATAATCTTTTTTAGTCTCTTACACCCACACAATCCTCTAACCTTTGTAGCTACCACTAACTTTCTCTCGTGTAGGGATGGCAATGGGGACAATCCCCTATGGGGATACCTACAACAACCCCATCCCCATCTATTCCCTATCATCCCATCCCCATCCCCGTTTACATGACTGGGGATGAAATTTCCCCATACCCATGCCCCACTAGGGAACAGGGCCCCATTAGGGTCCCCATCCCAATAAACAAATACTCATATACATAATATGTCACCCTATAATCAACATACATACATGGTGTTGTCCTTGTCCTGCTAATGCCTATCTAGGTCGTATTGACTTCTTGGTCATGGTGGCAGCTGAGGTAAGGATGTGAGATAGATTTAAGGTTTTTTGCAGAGTTTTTTTTGTTTTCGCAAGTTTGTTTGTGAATATTTTAAGGTTGACTGCAGTATCACGGTTACTTACAGGGTCCCCGATGGGTATTGGGTCTGGGGAATAGGATATCGTCCCCATTCCCGTCGTACCCTATGGGGAATAAAATAGTTTGGTAAATATCCCCATGGGGATGTTTTTCGCCCATCCCCACCCCCTAATAGATGAAATCCCCACGGGTTTGGCGGGTATGGGGCCCCTTGCCATCCCTACTCTCGTGCATGCACACTCCCTCCTCGCCCCCCTCAGCATTCTATCCATCGTGCACATTCATTTTTTTCTTTAGGTCGTTCTCCCATAGTCTCCACAACTCCTTTCCGACACGCACCTTCAATCTCCTCCTTTATGTGTCCTTACCTCGCGTCTCTGATATGGTCCCACACACGTGTAAACTCTCGCCCCTCTTTTCATCGATCTCACAACCGCACACTCCTCCCCCTATCTAGCTAGTAGCTGGGCCTCTCGCACCACCTCCTAGCTCCATTCTCTCTGTCTATCCGTCTCGCCGGGCCTTATTTGCCTCTAACAAATGGACGTACACTGACCGATCTCCCGCTATACATATAGCTAGCTAGGTCCTTATAACTCGTTTTTCCCCACGCATCGATCGATCTAGCTCATTAGTTATGTCTCTCCCTTCCTCCGACAAACAACAATTGATCTACCAGTCTAGTTAGGTTTGCTTACCAAACACATGGTTCCCCTTCATCATCCATGGATGTGTCCCGACAGATCTATCACGCACAGGGACACACAGAAACACATCCCCACTCTTATTGATAATATTGCGGTTTCACCCTCAGTTTGTCTAGTAGGCCTCTCCCACCATCTTCGAGAAGCAACTCCATCACCCATGCAGCACTCTACCCCTCTCCTTCCCTCTCTTTCTCCTCTCTCTCTCTGTCCCATCCTATTTCCCGTCCTTCAGTTATGTATGGATGTCGACCGATCTCCCTCAAGGCATAGCTGGGTCTCTCCTTCTCAACACATATACGAGTCGTTCTACCTCTATAGTAAGGCCTCTGCCTACCCCTCCCCCACCCCCTCACACACACACACACACACACCGATACATCGAGCGCTCTAGTCATGTCTCCCTGCCACACACAAACTTGACCTATGCCCTCTGACATTCCGGTAGCTAGGTCAGTAGCCCTATATATTTGACTTGCACACACAATTTCGATGGCTCTCTTCATCGATCTCGCACCCACCCACTTGATCCTCTCTTCGACTCTATCGATATCTATGACCCCTCCCTCTCTTCTTGTGGACCGCCCGACCCTCTATATATGATATGGATAGGCCTCCATTTCACACACATTGCATGCAAAATTTTGTTTGAGATGTCACCGACACATATTCCCACAAATACATTCACGAAATCAACCTCCCCCCAAACAAAAAAAACTCACGAATGCACAAGCCATTTGTCTAGGTTTGTATCTCTCACACACACCCACGTAGGTGGGGGACGTGCACGAAGAGAAGAGGTGCACGCACGGTGCACGTACTCCCGTCTCTTTCCCAACCACACCCGTGCGGGTACACGGTGGAGCTCATTTCTGTACGAAAAGGCAGCCCACGTGGTAATTTGACACGTGTACTGGTTGTCCACTAGATGGAGGGAGGATCGTCTACCACGGGTGAACAAACAAATTGCGACTTGACGCATTATGTTAAAAAAGAGGCAAACCATGTGGGGCCTACCTTAGAGGCAAGGCTCTATACACTAGAGTACTTTTGATGTGTCCCGTCAACTCACAGAACGAGGAGAAGCTTGCTTAGTACACCGTCTCCCCCGCCCACGGGCGCGGTGGCTCGCAGGATGCGGTGAAGCTTGCTTACTACGCCTTACGCCTGCTCCCTCGCCCAGGCGCGCGGTGGCTCGCAGGACGAGGAGAAAATTTTACTAGTATTCCCTCCGTTTACTCCTCGTCCCTACCTTGGTTACAGAGATTATCATATTGTTTGGAATATATGTCCTTTAGTAGATTTCAATATGAACTACTAGTACATACTCCAAACACTGATGTATATAGACATATTTTAGAGTGTAGATTCACTCATTTTGCTCCGTATGTAGTCCATATTGAAATGGACGTAATAGTACGCACTCTCCCTCACCCCTCGACCCTCGCCACGTGGTGGAAGTGCAGCAATTCATTCGGTCTCATATGGCCAAAACGATATATACTGCAGTACCATTATTGCTCGACTTCCCGAAGAGGCGAAGAGCCAATCGCAAGGTTAATAGTTTGGAGATGCCAAGCGCAAGGTTTATAGGAGAATGAGTAGTAGGTGCCGCGTCATTTATGAATAAAGTTTTTTTTCTTCAGTGGCACGTATGCAATATAAATAGGTTCATAGGGAGAGAAAAGGAAACCGCTCCACTATATACATAGGCAGGACGAGCCTACACAGTTGCTTGTTGGGGTTGCTCTCTTCAGTTTTCACACTCTCTCGCACAAAACCACTGTGGCCACATCTCTAACATCCCGACGGATCACGTCCGCTGGGGGAAGGGGTGGATGCTTACTGTAGATGCAATCGCCGTCGCCGACAAAGAAAACCCACTGTCGGCACATCCCGATCAGGGGTCCCCGCCATTATCTCTCACAAACCGGTGAGGTTGCCTTCGTCCATTGCTCACTGCCGCGACGTGGGTAGTTGCCTCCTCCCGCTGCCCTCCTCTAGGTTGAGCTACGTCCCGACATCCCTCAGGTACAACTCCCTTTATAGCCGGCTTGCACCACTGCTCCAGCTGCCCACATCACTCCATGTGGATATTTCTCTACTTCTTTGCCCCGCACATACCTCTACTGGCTTCTACGTACTGTATTTGTGATGAGTTTATGTCTCATCAACTAGTCCCAGTAATCTTATTCTAATCACGCTTCTTCAATTTCTTTGCCACAGGGTTGCTCATCTCGATTTTGGTGAAACTGCACAAAATGATCCTATGGTCAAAGGGTTGCAAACTTCATTTCTAAGGAAGCGCCGACGTTGCCAGCAAATTAAAGCCTGGTTAGGGTTTACGGTTCATGGGCTAGGGACTGCATGGATCGTTTTTTTCTTTAGCTGTCTCTGTTTCAATGGCTAGGGACTGCATGAGTAGTAGTAGTACTGTACGCCTTACGCCCGCTCCCTCGCCCACGCGGGCGGTGGCTAGTAGGACGAGGAGAAAATTTTCCTACTCCCTCCGTTTACTCCTCGTCCCTACTACCTAGAGATTATCATATTGTTTGGAATATATATGTCCTTTAGTAGATTTCAATATGAACTACTAGTACATACTCCAAACACTAATGTATATAGACGTATTTTAGAGTGTAGATTCACTCATTTTGCTCCGTATGTAGCATAAAGTTGAGACACTTATTTTGGAACAGAGGGAGTACATATTTGCTATGATCTGTCAATCATTGAGATGCAATAGCATGCATGTTAGTCTCCTTTGTATTTGATGAAATGTTGCAACGGGCAACCTTGGACGCAAGATACATGTAACAGAAGCTGGAAGCTTCATAGCATTGTACTATCTCGCTGATAAATTACAGTACGTACTATACAAGTATACTATGTAAAGAGTTAGGTGTCGCACGGTGTCCAGAAAATATGGTGATAGTGTGAGGTGGGCCATGTAATCACTGAGCCTGCGTGTTTTCACTGCTCTTGCACTCCTCCACCATAAGAATGGAGAAAATTGTAATCTAGTAGTACCTCCTTTCGCCGAAAGCGTGGGACATCCAACAGTCCTACCACCTCAGTAATAATGACCAATGAGCCGTCAAATCACATAGACCCAGCAGTAAGTTGGAGGGACGAAGCAACCATCACTCTTGAATCCACTTCTCCCTTCAACGCAGGCGCCAGTGAGAGGTCGCGTCCGCTCTGCCCGGGCATGAATGCGGCACCGATTCTTTGGAGCGACACTGACCATTTTGGCCGGGAAGCGCGCGCGGGCGATGGAGGGGCTTTGGGTGGGCCAGGCTGGTCAGAAGCGGGCGTGGCAGCTGTCCGCCTGTCCCTACCGAACGCCCGGAAACGAGAGGATGCACCGACTCTCGTGGCTAAAATCGTACACTACACACCATCTCTCTGTAGGAGTAGGTCGATCTGTCGCTCTCTCTAACACACACATGCTGTTAAACACACACACGCACACACAGGTTCATAGAATAGGAAAATCGTGCGAGTGCGAAGCCACAGGAAGTGAGATACAAATGGAGTACGTAGAAGAAGAGAAGAGGTGACGAATATTCCATCAAACTTGGACTGAGGAGTAGTACTCACTCCGTCTAGGTGTTAAGTCATCCTACGGAAATCAGATATTCCCAAAATGTTTAGGCGTCGTCCATTAACCTCGCATCTCAATCCCCTCCTGTCCTTGTTGCTAGCGAGCGTTGTTACTTAGGGAGCGTTTGGATCCTTAGCAAGATCAGCTTATAGCATAGCCGGGCAAGGTTAGGCATTTGGAACTGTTAAAATATGTTAGCTTTTGTGGGCCAGCTAGCTTGGGTGGGCTAGAAAAACCTTGCTAGCTCAGGAGAGCCAGATCGGCTCGCTTCCGACGGCAAACTTCGCGTAGTAGTAACATAGACTAGTAACATATGCATGTTGTACTAGTCCAAGTTACTCACCACTATGACCAGCCTAAGCAATGTAACCAAACGCTCCTTTATTACTCTGCCTTGTTATCTCCCCCGGATACCCAATGCATGGAGCGCAACTACACGTTGATCAGTCAAGAAATCAAAGTCGGCTTGCATGCGAGTTAATACGTGGCCCTGCATGGTAGCTAAAACGACATCTCTTAGTTGTTTGGATTAATTGTTGCGTTTAGAGACAGAAATCAGGGCTTTGATTGGAGGAATGACCGGTCAAGTTTCTCCTTCTCCTCCAACCTGCTTGCACCTTGGTCCCGCTGCACCTTCTAACGTGACTTATTACACCTAGACGGAGGGAGTCGTACGAGATACGGTGGCACATTGACTTAGGTCGAATACAAGTGCCCAAAATTGTGTGCATGTTATAATAAGGATTCACTTAAAATAGTACGTGAGCGAACAGAGGGATCAATTGGACAGTGTTACCGAGCAGTAGCGAGATATGTGAGGTAAGATACACAGCTGGCGCTTTTAATTTTTCTTATTAATTTGTTTGTTTCACCCTCTGACTGGTGGGACCCAACGTACTACGTGGAGAGAGGTAAGGTGACTAAGGCTGCATTATTTCTGCACCACTGTGGATAGTCTTACCACCAAAGCCACATGACACGATTATGATTTAAATCCCAATGACTCCCACACACAAAAAAACACGGCATGCTTGTCACATGAATGCAGGAATGTATAAAAGGTTATTTTCCTCTCGTTGAACATAACGGGAGGGTTGTGTAGCTGGTTAGCCTGTTTGCTCATCAAACTTGAGGTCTCGGGTTCGATAACTACACTTGAGCATAATTCGTGCCAGGAGATTCTTTGACTGGTCAAAATGGATGGATACGGAGCTATACGATCTCGTAGTGACCGTATAATCACCTCATCATGTATAAGCTGCAGCCTCGGCGCTTGTTTTCTTGGGTTTGCACTCTTCACACTCTCTCCAGTATATATATACACGCTGGAGCCTCAGCGCTTGTAGTTGCTCTCTTCACACTCTCTCACCCTCTCCAGATCTAAACAAGACTTCGTTGGCCTCTCTCTCCCCTCACTGCTGGTCTGCTTGTAGTTGCTCCCTTCACACTCTCTCACCCTCTCCAGATCTAAACAAGACTTTATTGGCCTCTCTCTCTCCCCTCACTGTTGGTCAAAGAGCCGGCAGGATCCGTCCGCCGGGAAGGGAAGGAGCTTAACGCTGTCGCCGTCGGCGAGGGAGGGAATCCACTACCGGCGCAGCTGTTCACTTTCACCCACCGGCAGCGCGGGAGGGCCTCCGACCCCTTCTTCTTTGCCGCCGTACATAGTGTGGGTCGAACGGCCTCCGGTCGCCCATCGAACCACACCCCAGGAACCTTAAGGTATAATTTACTTATTCCACATGCATTGCTCTAGCTGCATGTGGGTTTTTTCCGCTTCTGCACTTGAATCTAGGTGTTGGATCAAATAGGAAAGTAGTGGGGAAAGTTGTATACCATGAATCTAGGACGTGGTTCAAAGAGGAAAGGAATGGGGGAAAGTAGTGGGAAAAGTTGTATAGCATGAATCTAGGACGTGGTTCAAAAAGGAAAGGAAGGGGGAAAGTAGTGGGGAAAGTTGTATCACATGAATCTAAGACGTGGTTCAAAGAGGACAGGAATGGGGGAAAGTAGTGGGGAAAGTTGTATAGCATAAATCTAGGACGTGGTTCACAGAGGAAAGGAAGTGGGGAAAGTACTAGTACAGACTGGCTATCCAGCACCTACATTGGTCGAAAAGGGAAAACAATGACAAACGCAGTACGCACATCTGTAACGAACTGATCTTTTGTTTTGGGGGGCAAGGCTGTAGAGTTTGAGCAGGACTAGATTTGCTGCGCTCACATAGGGAAAGGTGTCTAAAGATAACAAACTGGGACCAACACAAATATGCTCCTTGGTTGTTTGTTCTTTGTTGCAACAGACTGTGCATCACCCCAGTACATCGGTAGATGCATATGGTGCTGGTGCGTCCACTGTCTCGTGCAACACTTTAGCTGTTGTTAATCTAAGGCCCTGTTTGGTTAAAAACTCCCTAGTCCCTACCTGCTTGGTTCCAGGGACTAAACATGGACTAGAGGTTATTAAATGACATGCTAAAAGACCATGTTACCCCTAGTAATGAACTAATAGAGACAAGGTGCGATGCGTGGCAGGGGCAACTGTTGGAAAAAGTCCCAAAAAGACTCTCCCTCGGGGTCTTCTTTCTTTAGTCCCAAATGCCCACTTTTAGTCCCTAAAAGTCCCTCCTGTTTGGTTTAGATGGGACTGACACGGAATTATTTTAGTCCCTCCACCAAAATGTCCCTGTAAACAAGCACCCTCTAATAATGCCGCTGGAAAATTGATGCAATGCCATAGTTAAAAGCAAATTGCATGTTTAACGGATTTTATTGTTAATATAATCTCTCTGTTAATATTAATCAATGCCACCGTTTGAGAAATGCTATTGTCTTGCTTTCTTTCCCATTTAGATAAGGTAGATGCTTCTTTTTGTTGGCTTCTGTGTCATCCACTGTTATTGACCACTAGTTGTTTCCTTTGCACCTCTGTGTAAACAGGGTTATCTACTTCACCTCGTTGCCATCGTGACCTTTTGTTGCACTGCACAAAACACTTTTGTTTTAAGAGTGTTTTGTGCAGTTCAACCAAAATGTCACACCGACAGCGTTGCTTGATTGCTTGATCTTAGTGGAACTGCACAAGAGGAGATCTTACTTCCTATCCATGTTGGCAAATTTGGTTCAGATCTTCTTCTTGTGAGTTGTTTGAATTCCGCGTCATGAGAGGTCAGTACTAGCCTTCTTTCACATGATTCTGCAGTGTGCTTTCATATGTTGTGCTACTTGTACGGTAATGTTGCTTGATTTTAGTGAACTGCACAAATGGAGACAAGGCTTCCAATCTCTATGTGCACCGCAATATCCCATTGAGGTAAGATAAGGATATTTCACAACTATTGGCCTGTATTTTGCCACTTTCATCAGAAAATTAATGTCATTGTTTAGTGCTATACTTGTGCAACCTAATTTACATGCCAAATCTTACATTGAAGGCGGAGCTTGTCTGTTATTGAACCAAGTGATGAAGGGGAAGAACAAGCGGAAGAAAAACAAAAATCAACTCCTGGTGCTGTAATGAAGCACTGGAACTGTGATGACACAAGTAATGATATAGTTTTGCATCTTAATTTATTGCTATGGCTGGAACAAGCAATTGTTTTGCCACTGATTTGATGCCACTCTTAATGTAATACGTAATTATCTCTACTTGTGTAAACAGGGATCTTCTTTGAAGGTACCATATATTTTAGTGGAACTGCACAAGAAGATATTGGAAACATTAATCTAATCGAGGAGTATATAGTAAGCATGGCCACCACAGTAGATAGCAACAGATGGTTCCGGAGAAGTGCTTCATCTGTATGCTCTACACAATAAGCCTCTTGACAAAGGTTGGTACTCGCCCACTAATTTCATCCATATGATTGAGCTTTGTCATCTCTATTGGTGTTGTGCTACTGTTTAGATTCTGTCATCAAAAAGTGGTATTGTCCTTGAGAAGTGCTTCATCTGTGCTGTTTTGAATATTCCCTTTCCTTTTTTTGAGCAAACAGGGATGCTAGCATTTAGTTATCCTCTTGTCTTTGCACAAAAGGATCATCCTCCTCTGAAGAAGAATATGGAGTACGTGAAGTGACTAGTTCCGATTATGCCAGGATGAAGAAGCCCTGTCTATCTTCTCATCAGAAGGAGCAGTTGAAGGATGGTTACATTACCCCCCACAAGACCAAACTAACTTCAGCTCAGAAGGACTGACAAATCTCCATTTTCTTGCTGTGATGCGCGAGTATAATGTTGTTCTAGGATTCTTTCCGGTGAGTTCCATTTTTCTAAAAGTGTGCTCTACATGGACCATGTAGGTGCCTGTTTAAACTGTCAATTCATAGTATAGTTTGCTTTATACTAATCACTTTTTTTTTGTATTTGCGCAAACAGGGGTGCACGGCTTGATTTCAATGGGAACTGCACAAAATGTTCATGAATACATCGAATCATTCATTTCCACCACAAGAAAGGAGGTGCCGATAAGTTCAAGGCATTGCAACATATAAGGGCGAAATCATACAAGCTACACGCGAATTTGGTTGATTTTGGTGGAGCTGCACAAAAAGAACAGCTGGTTTATTTAGCACGAGGTGCCATGTCAATGTACGAACTAATGGCAAACCCAGCCCATTCCACAATCGTAGGCATTTGATATTTTGGAATGGGAAAACCTTGTCAAATTTTGCTCATTGATTTTAGCAAGAAGACATGCGTTTGATATTTTCGAATGGGACGCCCTTTGCTGTCAGCAGCGTTGATCCATTTTTTCTTTATTCTTTAGTTGTGAAGTAAATATTGGCTCTGACATGTGAATCGCTGAGATGCATAATCATAGATTGTTTTGAATGTTCTCTTTGAATTGCCAGGCCTCTGTGTTTGATTGCAATGTACAGGAACGCTAGAAAGCTGTTCAAACTCTTTGTACACCTGTTCCTTTTTACTCCGCACATTGTGAAAGTGTATACTTTTTTCTATAAGATTGGTCAAAGTAGAGATACTTTGACTGCAGACAAAACTTGTATGCAGACTAGAAAGGACCGGAGGGAGTACATGTGAAACTGCTGCAAACGAGGTGATCACCCTGGGAATAATGCTAGTACGTATTGTTTTGCATGTTCATCCAATGCCAGTGATACAAGAATTCGAACTAATCGAAATAAATTCATTCATACACGGTCGGATTCATATAAACGTGCCGGATTTCATTACATTTCATACATTCTTCAACTAAAAAGGGGTGCGCTGGAGGTATAATATAATTAACCGAAGCTACCCACCTGTGTCCGGCTGAGCCGAACAGAAGCTTCAGTGACTTAACTGCAGGTGCAGTTGCGTAACTGACATGTGGCCCAGATGCCTATTGGGCCCACGTGTCAGTCAGCCAACTGCACCAGCAGTTAAGTAGAAGCAGCGTCCTTCTCCAACATAGCTCTCTGACTCCACGTCGCCGCCGGGAAGCTAACCGGCCGTCAGTGGTCAACCCGCCTAGCTTGCCATAGCGATTAGGGCAACTAGGAGCCCAATGATCAGGATCCCCACATGACAAACACCTTTCTTCTTGTCATTCTTCTTCTTGAAGTTCGTGTGTTGCACAACCTTGTTCTTCCCATCAAACTTTGCTTTACCATCAAACTTTCCCTTGTTCTTGAACTTGTGGGGCTGGAAGTTCTTCTTCTGTACCAGATTGGCACTACATCCTCCCTCAATTCCCCGAGCATGTGTGTCCTTTTCTCTCGCCTTTTCTTCCGCATCAAGAGTGCCAATGAGATCCATGAAGGAGGAAGCTCCATGATGTACAGCTCAGTGCCAGAAACCGGAGGGTAGCAGCGGTGGCCTTACTTGGACCCGAGCGGCGGCGACCTACCGTGTTCTACTCTTCCTCGTTTTCTGTGTGGCGCGGCCTCGTTGGCAGCGGAGCGGGGCCTCGGCGGAGCCGACGATGTCCTCTGTTTCGTTGCCAGCGGGCGACGCCTCGTCGGAGCGGGGGAAATCCTCCCCCTCGTTGCCGGCAGGGTGGGGCCTCAGCGGAGCCGGCGGTGTCCTCTGCCTCGTTGTTGGCGCTGCAGGGCCTCGGCGGAGCAGGGCCTTGTTGACGTCAGCGGAGCGGGGACTCGTCGGAGCCGGCATTGTCCTCTGCCTCGTCCTCGGTCTCGCCAAACAGCGCCTCGCCCGCTTCATCGCCCTCTTTGTAGGCGGCCGCAGCCTCCGCCACCCGCATGCGGTACCGCCAGCGCTCGAGGCGACCCTCGCGGGCGGAGCGGTACGAGTCGAGCAGCGGCTCCTGCTCCGCCTGCTCCGCGGCGGTCTGCTCCTCCGCCTGCAGGTGCTCCTAGAGGAGATGGTGGTTGTAGGCGGCATCGGCCTGCGCCTCCCGGAACTACTCCTCACGCTTCTGCCTCACCGTGTCCATATATTGGGCACGGGCCTCGCCGATGGTCATGGTGCAATGCACCGGCGAGGATGGCGCGGAGGAGGGGGTTGGCGCCGGATCGTCGACTACCATGTTCTCCATTGGGACGTCGTCGTCCTCCGGCTGCCCGCCGGCAGCAATGGCTGCCATCTCCTTGTGGTCCGTCGTCCGCCCGCCCCGAAGAGCGCTGGAGCACGAGGAAGCCATGGTGGGCAGTAGTGGTGTGGACAGGAGAATAGGAACGGATGCGGATGACTGCGGCTATGGCCGACGCAGCAGTTTATATAGCAATGGTGGGAAGCGGAGGGACGGACGTGTGGCGCCGGAGTAGCTGCCTCGGCAACCGCGTATCATTAATGTGGGCGGCAGAAGGATGGACGGGCGGCACTTGTATCGTTTGAAGGCGGAGCAATCGCATGCATTGGGAAGCGGGGCGGGCGGCGCTGACCGTTTCGGGCAGAAAGCGCGCGCGGGCGAGGGAGGTGGTCTGGGTGGGCCAGGGCAGTCAGACTCGTGCTTGGCAGCGGGTTGGTCTAGCAGCCGGACATGCTGGCTCGCCAGCTACCTCGCCGAGCTGAGCGACGACAATCAGACGATGGACGTAGCTTCCGGCTAGGAGCCGGCGCCACTGTCCAAGCCGGTTCATGCCGTGTTCACCATAGAGCAGGTGCGGCCGCACTTCGACGCCCTAATGGCGGAAGAGCTACCAGCGCAGGAGGACCTGTGCTGCAACCTCCGTCTCCTCAACGAGCACCGGTGAACAAGCTAACAACAATGCCATCGCGGACATGTGGCCCTATGATCCTGGCTTCCCGAAAGAGCAGCTGGCGCTGTATCAGACCACCGTAGGGCTCGCGAGGCCCTCTCCATCGTCCTTCGAGTTGTTGTGCTCGCCGTGGCGCCGCCGTCTCGCGTTGTCAACATGGTCAACGGACATGAGGATGAGGAGATGACTTTACTTGGAGAGGATGACAGTGGGGACCCACCAAGGCCATAGCCGCACGTACGCAAGTGCCTCCTTATTAGTATATAAAACTATATTTTTTTGCTTCCTCCCGGTTTCCTAACATCACGGTCCCACACCATTTTCAACCTATGTAGTCAATAAACAAGAGAATTGCACAAGAAGCGGCCGACAGCTGGGACCAAGTAGCTCGAGCAGTATTTGTGTTTTTGAGGTGTGAGCACTGCAGAGTTTTTCTTGAGCGATGTTTAGCCCAGACATTAATTTCTCTCCTCTGAACAACAACGAAAACATCGCTGCAGCTATTAACTAGGCGGGCTGTGGCCCGTCTAGCCCAGGCCAGATATCCAGCCCAGTATTAATTTTTTTTCAAGCTGAAAATGGCTAGCCCGGCTATACTTTTTTTTAGGAATACCCAGGCAAGGTCAAGTTGTTATTCTCCGTCTCGCTGGGCTGCAAATCTTTTCTAGGAGGGATGGGCTTAACAAGAAAATGGGCTTTAAGAAATAATAAATGGGATGTAATTATAAAAACTGGGCAGTAACTATAAAAAATGCACCAAACACGTAATTACTTTATAAAATATTATTTTTGGATATTGAAAATTTTAATTTCATTAATTTTTGCGAGCGCAATGTTTCGTTGGATTTTTACGTAATATAAATTTATATTGAAATTGTATTTAATATGACTAGAAATTTCGAGATAAAAATATTTCGGATCCCATCAAAATGTGGGAAATTTTATGGAATTCTGTTTTGAATGGTTGGTTGAAATGGGCTGTACTTTTAACAAATTGTAAATGAGCTTTAGTAAATTCCATTAGAATTCAAAAATTGGCTGCACATTCTTACAAATCTCAAATGGGCTATAAGTTCTCTGCCACACACTTGTGGCCTTACTAAGTTGACGCGTCCCCTAAAAAAAAAAGAGTTGACGCGTATGCAAGGCTTTGTCAACTTATAGTCAACACACGGTTCTAGCACCAGTGGCCGTTGGATGTCCATCCAACGGATGCCGTGCTTCTTCTTCAATCTCGGATATTCTAGCTTCACCCGCCCAAAAAATGATTCCTCCCCCTGACATCTAGGGCGCACCGTTTCGGAAGCAGGCCTGTGGGCCTACTAAGTTGATGCGTATCAAGGGCTTTGTCAACTTAGTCAATATAAACGATTCTAACTGCAGTGACCGTACAATGTCCATCCAGCGGCTGTCGTGCTTCTTCAACCTCTGATCTTCTTGCTCCAGCCGCCCAAAGCAGCGCCGGTCGTGCCACCCGCTCCTGCCTCCCGTGGCCGGCTGTGCTGCCGCGCAGGCCCCACCACCCCTACTACTCCCACTGCTGGCCAGGGCATCCCTCCACTCATCCACACCCCCTGTTATTCTGCGGCGACGGCAGCCTCACACCGCAGCCGAACCAATGAACCCTCGTACTCCTCTCCGCGTGGGCATCCACTGCCGCGTCTTCCCCGGCTCCGTGTCGTCCCCTTCCTAGACCTCACCGTCGTCCATCGCCCTGGTGCTCTCGGCGCGGCGTGGTCAACGTTGTCAAGGAACGACTTCCATCGGAAGAGTACTGCACGTGGAGAGGCTGACAGCTGGATCCACGGCAGCCGCAAGGTAGTGCCTCCTTATTACGCAGAAAATAATTATTCCTTCACCTGACAGCAGGGACCCATCGGACGGGCCATCGCATTTGGCGAAAAAAACGTTTCCCCCCTGACTGCTGGACCCACCGGACGGGCCAACGTATTTCACGAATAAAACGCCCCCCCGCTGTCAGCTCGGACCCACCGGAGGTGCCTCCTTATTACGCACAAAAAAATGAATACTCCCCCTGCTAGTTGGGACCCACCTTGGTGGGAGGCTGACTTGTGGGCCTACTAAGTTGACGGGGACGGAGTGCTTTGTCAACTTAGTCAATATGAACGATTCTAGCTCCAGTGACCGTACGATGTCCATCCAACGGCCATAGTGCTTCTTCAACCTCTGGTCTTCTTGCTCCAGCCGCCCAAAGCAGCGCCGGTCATGCCGCATGCTCCTGCCTCCCGTGGCCGGCTGTGCTGCCGCAGAGGCCTCACCGCCCCCTACTATTCCCACCGCTGGCCAGGCCCTGCGGCGAAGTCAGCCTCACACCGCAGACGAACCAGTGAACCCTCGTACTCCTCTCCGCGCGGGCTTCCACTGCCGCGTCTTCCCCGGCTCCGCGTCATCCCCTTCCTAGGCCTCGCCGTCGTCCACCGCCCCGGTGCTCTCGGCGCGGCGTGGTCAACGTGGTCAAGGAACGACTTCCATAAGAAGAGTACTATACGTGGAGAGGCTCACAGCTGGGTCCACGGCCGCAGCAAGGAAGTGCCTCCTTATTACGCGCAAAATAATTATTCCTCCACCTGACAGCGGGGACCCACCGGATAGGCCACCGTATTTCATGAAAAAAACGTTTCCCCCCGACTGCTGGGACCCACCAGCTACATCTTCGCACGCAAGGAAGTGCGTTCGGGCAAAAAAAAAACGATTCGCCCCCTGACTACTGGGACCCACCAGCTACATCTTCGCAGGCAAAGAAGTGCCTGACAGTCAGGACCAACCTGCTCGAAGCGTACGTAGCGTTGTCATTCTGGTCGCGAACGTGTACGTACATACTGGTCGATGTAGAGGCGCGCACGTGTCGTAGTAGAGGCGCGCACATAGCATGTACACGTACGTACAACGGCCAGTGTGCAAGAAAGAAAATACAGACACGTACGTACATACGGGCAGGGTCTCGAACGCCTACTCGAGCATACGTACGGCCAGGGCTCGTGTACATGGCTGGGTCGGAATAGAGAAACTGCGTCGTCGTCCTGTTCATGGGGAGCCAACCGGTTGGGTCGGAACGAAATGCGTTGTCATGTTCATTGGGAGGGCTTGGATGGAACAACCGATGGAAACGAGGCCTGGCGTACCGCAGAACGGAGGAAACTGCCTTGTGTTCGACCGGCCACGTTCAAAACAGGATCCTGTTCATCGGGAGGGGTCTGGCGTACCGTAAAACGGAGGAAACGGACCTCCTACGGTCGAAACGGGGGTCATGTTGATCGGGAGGGGTGTGGCGTACCGCAAAACGGAGGAAACGGGGGTCATGTTGATCGGGAGGGGTGTGGCGTACCGCAAAACGGAGGAAACGGACTTGTGTTGGAGCGCTACGGTCGAAACGGGGGTCCTGTTCATCGGGAGGGGTGTGGCGTACCGCAAAACGGGACTCCACGGGATACTGTTCATCTCCACCGTCGACCCCCTCCAGCCTCCACGGGCTACTGT
>NC_057814.1:27152399-27169427 GCF_018294505.1 Triticum aestivum
TCATCCAGAAGCAGCATCAATCGGTTTCAGTTAGCAGCAGTAGCGAAGGAATCGCTCGATCGGGTTCAGTTAATAGCCATCGATCGATCGCTCGGATTTAGTAACGCGTAGCCTGCAGTGCAATCGCTCGGGTTCAGTTAGAGCCCAACGCGTAGCCTGGGTTTAGTAACGCGTAGCCTGCAGTGAATTTTTTTCGTTCGGCCCAAAATGTCACGAATGTGTCTTTTTTTTAGTGTAGTGCACGACAAACAAAATGATAGGGCAAGCAGTAAGTACCACAAGTTCATGAAAAGCAATGCCGCATGTGGTATTTTCTAATTTCTGCCAAAGAGGTTCGTCGAGCTTAATATGCAAAGACGTGCCCCATTTATCGAGTGCGAGCTCGGTAAAGCACTTGTGCCACATGGCACTACCACCGTACGGTTTGTTTCGTCTGTGCACTTAGTTCTTCGAGTTCCCATTCTTCTAAACTCAGCAAAGATTCCCCATCGTCTTTGCCGAGTACCTGTGAAAAAGAACTCAACAAAGTTAACCATTGCTGACGTGTTCCCATCCGAGTCCCTTTTGCGGAGTGTAGAACTCGGCGGCACACTGCTGTGTTTTTTCGGCCACTCGGCAAAATGCCAATATCCAGTAGTGTATATATGTATGCAAGTATTCGATTACCATTTTAGATTAGTTTTCCTTATATAATCCTGTTGCTTTTGTTTATTTTTCTATCACGGTAACACTATTTCATGGATTTTGTCTACTACAATTTTTCTTTCACATTTGTTTTATTTATTTCATTACGTGAAATGTTGTTTTTATTTACCTATCTCTTTTTAAAAAGCCCCAGGGGGCCTTAAGCCCACCTAAATAATTTTCATTAACTAATAAGTTGTCGCATACATGGGAATCTTTTAGAGTGGGTGGTCAGTGGGTAGAGCAGCGCAATGACAAGTTAAAATTTGGAGCGATGCCGGGAATATCTAAGCAGTCCTCGACGATCAATTTACGTAAAGAGAGGGAGCAGTGGCAGCACCATAGGAGCACGTCCATTGCGATGTTCCTTGAAACAACATGAGGAGGAGTGGAGGAATGCTCTCAGTGTAGAAGACTTTGCTGTTGCTTGTCTTCTAGATACCCCACATCACAGTCATGAGGGTTGGGGAGCAGTTGGGTGGGGGCGGGGGGGGGCATGGATGTCACGATATTTGATTATTTGGCATTGATACCAATTTGTGACATTGATATTGAAAATGATACATTGACATTGATATTGACAATGTGACGGTGATATTGATATCATTTGTGATATTGGTATTGATACTCTGACATTGATATTCGTAATGATGATGTGACATTGATACCGATATTGGAAATATGACACTGATATTTTTGCTACTATAATTGTGACTGTGTCATTGTTATTGAGAAATTTCGATATATGGTATTGAAATTGCTCTTTGTGATACCGAAGCCATGGATTGTGATATTGAAATTTTGGAGCTCCAATATTGATTTGCGATGTTGAAAATTGCGAAATGTGGTATTAAAGTTAAAATTTGTGATACTAAAACTATGACTTACGACATAAAAAATTATGATATGCGGTATTGAGTTGTAAATTGTGATATTGAAATTTGTATGTGTGAATTGTGATGTTAAAAAATTTGTGATATGGTGGCATTGAAGTTCAATATGTGGTACTGAAACTATTAATTTTCATATTGAAATTTGCGACATTGATAACGAGAAAAATCTCTGTGTTTATCATTTGGGATATTGAAATCTCTTGTACGTGATATTGAGATAGAAAGAGGAATATATTGGAAGCGAAACTACAAAAAAATGTTTTTCAAACATATCCAACATTAGTCTTGTGCATAGCCCTAGGTGGCCGACCAGACACAGTCACAAGCTCTCATACACAGCCCACATGCTGACTGGTGGATCAACGTTTTGTGAAGTCTGTGCAAGCTTGACCTAAGTCTCTAGTTTGTAAATTCAAAATTAGATGTTCGGATAGACAACATATAAAATATCATCAAACTTCCGAACCTTAAATCAACATTAATAAATAATGAAGTAAAAATATAAACATAATGGTCTAGAATGGACAAACAATTTTGCAATTTAAGCCCTAAGTATCACACCACTGATGGATAGATCAGTGCAAGTTTACTTAATCAGACATGAGAGGACGAGAAGTCGATAATGCAAGCCTTTCCTTCCATTATGGGATGGATATGCTTGGCCCACAAGCCTTGCCTTCCTTCATGGGATGGATCTGCTTGGCCCACCCCTGGCCGCACGTCCAGGTCAGCCTCTGCTTGCTGCCAGTTTGTCTCCTCAATACACAATCCTGTTGATAAGCGAGAAAGAAATGAACGACTAAGGAGTATTTTTTTTAGAGGGACAACAGTCAAGGATGTTTTTTCTAGGGGAGGGGAGCCAAGGAGGTGGAGCGATCAGCTATGGACGTATGGACCTATCAAGTACCCATTTCCTATTCGGCGTCAATTACAGGTTTAATGGTATGTAGTGCACACCCTCGATCTGAATGGGCCGGCTCATGTAACCCAGGTAGCGGGGAAGTTCGTCCGGGTTTTGTGAAGGTTCTAGAAGTTTCCCAACTCGGTTTTGGGAAGCTTCTGATCATTTTTTTATTTTTCTGAACTGGCTTTTGTTCATTTTGTTTTAGTTTTTTGCTATACGTTATCCATTTCATTTTTTAATTTGTGATATTTTTAAAATAAAAAATCAAATTCATACACTTTTCTCAAATTTGTGAACTTTTTCTACTTCATGAATTATTTTTTCAAATTTCATGAACCTTTTCAAATCGCAATCTTTTTTTAGTTTTGCTAAAAAAAATCTAATTTCAGAACCTTTTTCAAATCTGCGAATTTTTTTCAGGTTTTGCTAACTTTTTTAGTGTGCTTTTTCGAATTTATGTAAAGTTTCAAATTGTCTGATATTTTTTAATTTTCATGATTTTTTTCCAAATTCATGAACAATTTCTAAGATTCACGAACTTTTTTCAAATTTATGATCCTTTTCAAATTCACGAGAAAATTACAAAAATGAGTGAACTTTTTTGAACCGCTACAGTACTTTGTGACGCTACAGTGCATTCGAGAAGCTACAGTCACAAATGGGCCGGCCAAGTCGTCTTGCTCTGTGTGCTACAATAAACTGGCACTACAGGCGCCGAATAGGAGCTCTTTATCCAGTACCGAGTAGGCTAGAAGCCGTACGTTTCTCTTTTGCTAGGTCTAGATCTCCGGAAGCCCCTTGCCGCATGAAGACCAACAGTGTCGGGCCAACACAATTCTTCCCAGGAAACAACAATTTTGGGATGACATTGTGTACACTGTCATGTAGGCAAGTTCCCAGGGTGGCCGGTTGTTGGTTCCGCCTGATACTACTGTTCCCCCATGCAGAGACGGATGCGAGTCCGAATCGTCTCAAAACAGTTGGCCAAGCAAATGCATCCCGCTTGTCTGGGGTGGCCAGCTCCGTGTTTGCTTCACAACATTGTGATGAGAATCCAGCACCCGTTGCTAGTGGCTATTGGCGGCATAGGTTCTCTGACCCTGGTGACTCTCAGTCTCAGGTGTCCGTGTGTTCGTCGGATACCTGATCAACACGCACAAAGCACGACGTCTACGCCACTAGCAATGTTGGTAGCGGCGAGCAGACGGCTGGGCGCAACGACAAACGCGTACCAGGCATCCCCACGGTCTCCACGCCACAGTTCCTTCCTCATCGTGGACCGACCGGAGTCTCCGCCGCCTGCTGCGCACCATCACAGGTCGTCGACGGGGCTGGACCTTCTCGTTATCGTCCCCGTCTTCCAAGGGGGGTGAGGAGCCATATCGAGGTCGGCGCTGCCTCAACCTTGAGCTCGCGCTCCACCCGCTGGTCGTCCCCGATCCATGCAGCCATCACTCCGAGGAGTTATTATTAGACGTAAACTTCTTTTGATGAATCGCACAGCCCTCTAGAGGTGGCGTGAGTTGTATATATATTGGTGTTACATAGGTACGAAGTACAAATCCTAACCATACACGGTTAGATATACAGAAGCTATACGTAATACAATTACATAGTCTAACACCCTCCCTCAATCCTAATTGTAGCCTGAAGTACAAAGCAAGTTAAGATTGCGCCTACAACTTTCAAACTGAGGTTGTGGAAGTGGCTTCGTGAAGATGTCAGCAAGTTGATCTTTGGAGGAGATGAACTTGATATGAAGAAGCTTCTGTGCAACACGTTCCCTCACAAAATGATAGTCAACTTCGATGTGCTTGGTACGAGCATGAAATACAGGGTTAGATGAAAGGTATGTCGCACCAATATTATCACACCAAAGAACTGGTGGCTGCCCTTGAGAGACTCCCAACTCTCTCAACAGAGACTGTACCCAAATGAGCTCAGCCGTGGCATTGGCAACCGCCTTGTACTCTGGTTCAGTGCTACTCCGAGATACTGTGGCCTGCTTGCGCGCACTCCAGGCGATCAAGTTGCGACCAAAGAAGACAGCATAGCCCCCCGTTGATCGACGGTCATCCAGGCTCCCAGCCCAATCTGCATCAGAGAACGCAGAGAGAGCACTCGAGGAGGTAGACCGAAGATGCAAGCCATAGGTGATAGTATGAGAGAGATAACGCAGTATACGCTTCACAGCTGACCAGTGTGATGTCCGAGGAGCATGAAGATACTGGCACACGCGGTTAACCGCATAGGAGATATCCGGGCGTGTGATAGTCAAGTACTGCAGACCACCAACCACACTGCGGTACCCAGTGTGGTTGATAACCGATCTGTCGCAGACATAGGGGTAGTGGCATGCTTGCAATGCAACATACCAGCACGTCGCAGCAGGTCCAAGGAGTACTTATGCTGAGTGAGAGTCAAACCAGCAGGAGACCGTGAAACCTCCAGACCAAGAAAGTAATGGAGGGCACCCAGATCCTTGACAGCAAAATGACCACCCAGAGCAGACAACAGACGATCAGCGGCGGCCTCTGAGGAGCTGATAAGAATAATGTCATCAACATAGACCAGCAGATACATAGTAACCTCGGGACGATGTAGCAGAAACAGAGACGTGTCAGCAGTGGATGGAACAAAGGCAAGACATCGAAGCACTGAGCCAAGTCGTGCATGCCATGCACGTGGAGCCTGTTTAAGTCCATAGAGTGCCTTAACGAGACGGCACAGATGATGTGGACGAGCAGGATCAACAAAACCTGGAGGTTGCTGCATATACACCTCTTCCTCCAAGACTCCATGAAGAAAAGCGTTCTGAACATCAAGCTAACGCAGAGACCACCCTTTGGTAACAGCCAAGGACAGAAGCAGACGGATAGTGGTAGGTTTGACAACTGGACTGAACGTATCCTCATAATCAAGACCGTACCTTTGCTTAAAGCATTTCGCCGCAAGCCGCGCCTTGTAGCGCTCGATAGACCCATCCGCATGCTTCTTGACCTTGAACACCCACTTGGAGTCAATAATGTTGACACCAGACATGGGAGGAACAAGGCGCCAAGTATCATTCCGCTGAAGAGCCTGAAACTCCTTTTCCATGGCAGTACGCCAGTGAGGAATCCGAAGAGCCGCCTGAAAATGTCGAGGCTCAGCACTGGGGTCAGCCTCCGTCTGCGCCACACACGCCGCAATCCACGCAACCGTGCCATCTCTGCGCTCTTTTAGGCGAAAAATACCACTCTGACTGTGTGTATGAGCACGTCGAGTAGCGGTAGGTGGCAAAGGTGGTGGCGGAGGTGGTGTCGGAGATGCAGTCGAAGAAGATGGTGACAACGACACAGACGAATCACCAGTATCAGGCGCGTCATGTGGAGCAGAGGACCACGCAGGAGTCGATGGAGAGGCGGCCGAACCAGGCGAGCGAGGCAACACCTGGCCAGGCATGCGGTCTGGCGGGGCCGACCTGCCTGGGGTCGAAGCAGCAGCAGCCGGCTCAGCCAGCTCGAGCGGACTAGGACGCGCCCCGCGCGGAGCCGAAGCAGTAGCCAACTCAGCCGGCTCGGGTGCCAGACCAGGGCGCGGCCCGCACGAAGCAGCGACAGCTGGCTCAGCCGGCTCGGGTGCCAGCCCAGGTCGCGGCCCGCACGAAGCAGCGGCAGCTGGCTGGGCCTGCGCCAGCGAGCCAGCGGACGAGGGGCCAAAGGGAGGCGAAGGGGTGCTGATGCATGTGCCATGCATAGGAGAAACATCCCTTGAACACGCACCATCGAGTTCCCGAGCGACCACATGCGACGAATCATCCAGGAGCTCAAGTCGCGCTCCTCGCCCAATACCTGCACCATGGTTAGGTAGCAACGAGGGAGTATATGTAGCATCTACAAATTGAACAGGCAAAGGTAAAGTAGAGTTCTCAGGTGTAGTGGGAGTGGTGGAGGTGTCCGGAAGTGCAGAAAAAGGAAAAACATTCTCATCAAACACCACATCACGAGAGATGTAGACGCGGTTAGAGGGAACATGAAGACACTTGTACCCTTTATGAAGAGAACTATAACCAAGAAACACGCACTGTTTAGACCGAAACTCCAACTTGCGTTGGTTATATGGACGAAGATGAGGCCAACACGCACACCCAAAGACCTTGAGAAAAGTATAATCAGGAGTTTCATTCAGCAAGAGTTCAAGTGGTGTTTTCATCTGACGGAGTCATGTAGGAAGTCTATTAATAAGAAAGCATGCAGTGGAAAACGCATCACTCCAAAACCGGAAAGGAACGGAGGCATGGGCAAGCAAAGCAAGACCAGTCTCAATTATATGGCGATGCTTACGCTCGGCTACACCATTTTGCTGATGTGTATAAGGACAAGACACACGATGTGTGATTCCAAGCTTATTAAAGAATGGTTGAGGTTGTGATACTCACCCCCCCAATCTGATTGCACGTGAATGATTTTGTGATTGAGCAGACGCTCAACATGTGCTTGGAATTGCAAGAAAACATTAAACACATCGGATTTGCGTTTAAGAAGATAAAGCCAAGTGAACCGACTGTAAGCATCAATAAAACTAACATAGTAATTATGGCCACTAACAGAGGTTTGAGCATGGCCCCATACATCTGAAAACACAAGTTCAAGCGGTTTATGGACTACACGACTCGACTCAGAAAAAGGAAGCTGATGACTGTTGCCTTGCTGACAGGCATCACAAACTGCATCAACATGTTTAATGGACACAACTGGAAGCTCATGACGATGAAGTACATGGCGAACGATGGGAGTGGCAGGATGACCAAGGCGTGCATGCCAATGTGATGGAGACACACGAACACCACTGAAGGCACCGGGAGCTGGTGGCACATCAAGCGCATAAAGACCATTATTGCGTAGTCAACCTCTAAGAAGTACGTCCCTCGTGTCCCGATCCTTAATAAAAAAATGAAAAGGATGAAATTCAGCAAGAACATTATTATCACGAGTAAGTTTAGGAACTGAAAGCAAACTATGTGAAACAGAGGGAACACGAAGGACATTAAGAAGACGTAATTGTTTGGATCGATGTGTAAGAAGTGATGCCTGACCAATATGTGAGATGTGCATACCTTCCCCATTAGCGGTGCGAACCCGATCATGTCCACGGTACGGCACCTGTGTAGAGAGCTTGCCCATCTCACTCGTCAGGTGATTGGTAGCCCCCGTATCCATGTACCAAGATCCATCAACTGGGTAAGAAGGAGTATGCCCCTGCTCATGAGTCGCGAGGGCAGCCTGCTTCTCATTGCCCTTGCCATTGTTCCCAAGCCCCAAGAAATCCTGCTTGAAGCGACGATGGCAACGAGAAGCAAGGTGACCATCAAGCCCACATAGCTGGCAGGGAATCTGAGCACCACATGAAGGGCAACAGGCACGGACTCGACCTCCTGTCGAGGTAGTGGTGTTCTGCGAATTAGTCGCGGTCGGCCGCTTACCACCCGTTGGTGGCTTGGAGGGCTTGCCCTTCCCACGTGTTGCAGCGTTGGCGGAAGGAAAACTCGACGTAGACCGGCGAGCCTGGATGCGCTGCTCGGTAGCAAGGAGACGTGCGTACAACTCTCGTGGCTGGATGGGAGTGTCACGACCATTGATATTCTCCACCAAATTATCATAGTCGTCGCTCAGTCCGTTGAGTACATAGGAAGTGAACTCCTCCGGACCAAGCTCCTTGCCAATGGAGGCAAGTGTGTCAGCCATACCCCTCACCTAATTGAAGTAGTCAGTGACGGTGAGATCATGAAGCTTCACCTCCCCAAGCGCAGTGCGAATGGCATGAGCCCGCGCCTGAGACTGCGAAGCAAAACTTGGGTGAAGAGCCGTCCACGCGTCCCGAGATGTAGAGGCGAAGATGACCAGTGACGAGACCCCCTCCGTAAGAGAGGACTGGATGGCGGAGAGGATGGCCTGATCCTGAGCCACCCACGCATGATGCCCTGGATGGTATGGCGGCGGGCACGGCAGAGTGCCATCAACAAACCCCTCCAAGTAACGACTGCGGAGAAGTGGTAAGACCTGAGCACGCCATGACAGATAGTTATCCGTCGTCAACTTCACCGGGATGAGATGCGCAAAGTAGAACGGTGCATGAGATACACCATAATCCGAAGGCGGCGGCGGCGCATAAAAAACCGGGGGTGAAGGACCACTCGGCACGGCGGACGAAGCCACCAGCTCTGTCGATGCACCGCCGTAGGGCGCTCCGTATGAAGCGGGCGCACCGTAAGGAGACGCAGGCACCGAGGTTGGCGGGTAGGCGCAGGCCAACGGGGCAGCGTGACCATAGGACTGCTGCAGCGGAGAGGGAGCCGACCACTGACTAGCCGGCGCGACGCCGTAGGAGCCGGCCACCGGCGGCTGTTGCAGGGACGAAGCACCCTGATGTGGATGTGCTGCTCCGTAGGGCACATACGAGATGCCCTGGTGATGCACGTCCGAGTGCAGAGGCGGGACGCCACCCGAGCCGGATTGCTGATGAAGATACGGGGCAGCGCCCTGGTGATGTGTATACGGAGCGGCGCCGTAGGAGCCTGCTGGCGGGACTCCATACGGATGCGGGACAGCGCCCTGGTGACTGGCGGCTGGAGCGGCACCGTACGGCGCAGACGGGACGGCGGCGCCATAGGAGCCCGCCGGCGGCTGAGGGGCGGAGTCGTCGACGACCGGCGACGGTGGCACGGTGGAGCCCTGGGCAGTGGCAGCCATGGAGGCGCCAGCCAGGGAAAGCAGCGGCGGAGAAGCAAAAAACGGAGAGGCCGGGACGGCCGGAGCGGCGGCTGGAACGGCGGCCGATGCGGGAGGAATCGCAGCTGCGGCGGCCGGCACCGAGGCCATAGATGCGATCGTGGCGGCAGCGGAAGCAACGATCGTAACTAAGCTGATACCATATTAGACGTAGACTTCTTTTGATGAATCGCACAATCCTCTAGGGGTGGCATGAGTTGTATATATATTGGTGTTACATAGGTACAAAGTACAAATCCTAACCATACACGGTTAGGTATACAGAAGCTATACGTAATATTACATAGTCTAACAGTTATCGGAGGCGGGATTCGTAGCCGGTGAGTCAGCCGCCCCTGCAGCCCCGCTCGTGCTCCCGCCTCCACCGTGCTCGCGCGTCGAGGAGGCGATGGTCGCGGTCGCGATGGCGCGCTCAGAGCTGGCAGCGTACATGATGATCATCGCACAATCGACGCCGGGCGCGGCCAGCTTCATGTATGTGCGCTCCGACACTGAGGAGGTGAGTATGCTTGAAGTTGAAGTGGGCTTTGCCCAGTTCATGCTCGGAACGGCTACAGATGACACAACAACGCCTGCCGCTATTGCGGCCTCCATAGTCGACGCAGACAGACCCGCGCTCCAGGCGCGCACACAATAACCGCATGACCGACCAAGTGAGGAGGAAGACAACGAGGAGCGGCGCGTGCGGCGGGCCTGCTGCGGTCTCCTTCTGCGCTCTAGAGCGCCTCCATCTAGCCATATTGTAGGAGTGTAGCCATACAGCTAGCTAGGGCACATTCTGGAGCTACAATGATGATCGAAGTTGATTCCGTAGCTTGACCTTAAATTGACGGCACGTGATATATTTTGGCGGCCAATCGATGTAATGATCTAAGTTATATATATGTCTATATAATTGATATTAACTTCATTTCATAAGTGCGCATGTGTGAAATTTCAAATTTTATAGTGAAATATTTAAGAATTATCAGATTTTCTCCCCAGTTTGATGGAGCCCTGCTCCGGTGCTCCCCCCTAACCTAATTTCGGAGGGGTATTTTTGTCCCCGCGAGTTTGTTTTTTCCTGGCGCGCCGTAGCCCAGATCCAAGCCCTGTCTAGCCCTTTATAACCCAGACCGTATACGTACAGTACCCTGGTCCAAAAAATAAAATAATCATCACACGACCCCACGTCCACGTAAGACCTGCCGAATCCAATCATTCACGCAGCTCCATCAATCTCGCGAGCATTGACGCAGCTCCATAAGTCACATAGTAGATCACGGCGGCTATCTCGTCGCCGGCGATCTCGTCGGACAGCGGGCGCGGCAACGTCGTGAATCTCCAACGAGCGCGCACAGGTACCGCATCCCGCGTCCCACCTCTAGTCTCGCTCGCGGCAACATCGAACGAACTGCCGCCGCCAGTGGTAGTGATTAACCTAGCGGGGCGGGTAACCTAGCTACCCGGCGGCGCATGCGTTCGTGGATCTTGTTCCGGTAGTGCTGCTCCTCGTGATCTGGGTTCACGTAGCGTCGGCTGCCGTCGGCTGTGCGCACCACCAGTATCGTTATTTGATGTGGCGGCTAACCTAGGTATTCAGCTGCAGAGGTAATCACAGATCTAGCTAGGTTTTGAGATCGTGCAGTTACTCGCGATTGAAAGTGATCACGACGGGTGCCATGGCCATCTTCCTTACTAAGTTTGGCAGATCTGAACGGCCTCGGTTGGGGTTGTTTACATAACATCCGTGATCGTGTGCTATGTGTTGTATATTTCATCATTGGTAATGTTTGCACATGTGATGATACATATTATTTGTTGTAGGAAATGGCGGACGAGGAGTTAACTGAAATCATGGTAGACATGGAGTCTGGAGAACTGATGAAAGACTGGATAGAAGATTGGCCAGATGATGAAAATTCAGATCATGGAGATCGGTCAGATAATGGGAACGAATGGGACGATCTTAATGTGAGTGGCATTGTCATGTTGTAATTTTTTGGTGGCATCCGACAACATTAAATCTTTGTGTTGAAAATTTATAGATCGATGAGCTTGATGATGATCAGGAAAACAACTCGGAGCTCTCGAATGAAGATTACATTAGTCAGGTACGGAAGTGAAATTTTTTGTTGGCATGCAAATTGAATTTCTTCTGGAATATTATATGATAAGTAATTATGTATTTGTGTTGTATTTTTCAGCTCATTTCCGAATGTCATAATGCGTATGACTATTACGGTGAATCCGACGCGGAGACAGGCCTTAACGACGAATCATTAGATGCACCTGATTCTGGGGAGTCGCAGTCGTCGGTCATCATGAGTGAGGTATGTGTGTAATCAATGTTCTATGGAAGTAATGTTAAGCCACAGAAAACTATTTTCATGGCCGTGGTTTGATTGTGTAGGTGACACAAGATGATGGGGCAAAGAATGTCCAAGATACTGCCAGTGCAGATGATAAGAGGGATATGTTCATGCAGATAATGGAAATGACCTTTACGTCTCACGATGCTGCGTATGATTTCTACAACAGCTATGCTAGAGATAATGGTTTCAACATTAGAAAGAATAAGGTCATGTATAGCAAAACCGAGTCACATCATATGCGTTATAGGCGGTTTGTTTGTTTGTTCCAGACAAGGGAAACGTGACAGCAAGTTGCTAACCGAGGAAGGACACAGCCATAGGCTCAGAGCCGAGACACGCTGCTTTTGCGAAGCGCACCTAACCGTCAAGCTTGACCAAAAGCATGGGGTTTGGTATGTTGAAAGTTTTGAGGACAAGCATAGCCATATGTTGGCAGGACCGGACGAGGTACCTTTTCTTTGGTCCCACAGAAAAATCAAAGAGTACGAGAAGCATGAGATAATGTCCATGGAAGCTGCATGGATTAGAATTCACGACATGATGGATTCCTTCATCAGCAAACATGTATGGTACGGCGGTGTTGGTTTTACCAGGCGTGAAATATACAACCTTTGCGCTAGGGAGAAGAGGAAGCTACTTTCAAAAGGTGATGCTGCCACAGCCATAGGCATCATGGCCAGTAGAAAACAGAGGGATCCTAGCTTCTTTTTCGAGTACAAGCTAGATAAGGAAGGACATTTGAATAGGATGTTCTGGTGCGACTCCCAGTCTCATCATGACTATGACGACTTCGGCGATGTGCTTGTATTTGACAGCACGTACAAGATGAACCGCTATGGTATGCCATTCATACCTTTTGTTGGTCTTAACAATCACCGAAGGACCACTGTTTTTGGTTGTGCCATAGTTTCGGACGAGACCGCAGAGACATACGTGTGGCTGCTGCAGACTTTTTTGAGGTCCATGTGTCAAAAGATGCCGAAGAGTGTAATCATGGACGCCGACGCTGCGATGATCAAGGCAATTCGCTAAGTCTTGCCGGACGTGTGGCACCGTATATGTACGTGGCACATAGAAAAAATATGAAGATTCACCTCAGTCACAAGTCCTTGAAGGAGTTCCGAAAGCTTCTGTACTACAACACGTCCACGGCCACGTTTGAGGAGAGATGGTACGCATTTTCCAAAATATGACATTCGAAAAAAACTGTAACATGGTTGAGACGGATGTATAAGAAGAGGAGACTGTGGGCCGCGGCTTCTCTAACAGAGGGGTTTTGGCTTGGCATGAAAAGCAACCAGCAGAGTGAAAGCCTGAACTCATGCCTTCACCTCCACCTAGACGGTGAAATGACCCTGGTGGATATGATTTTGCACTATGAGAACGCCGTTGTGCGTATCCGTGAAAACGAGGCGCGAGATGACTGCACGGCCTCACAGAGTTTACCGGTGCCAGTTACTATCTCGAGGGAACTTGAGATAGCTGCTTCTCATGTCTTCACTCCAGCAAACTTCTATATGTTGCAAGATGATCTTAGAAAAATTGGCGGCATGGAGATTGTAGAAATTAAGCTGGGAGGCGAATCACAGCAGTACATCGCGACCTGGAAGAATAACCGGAAGCGCCGTTTTTGGGTGGAGTATACACCAGTAAATCCACAGAAACTATAAGGTGCAGCTGCAGAAGAATGATTAGAAAGGGTCTACCTTGCAAGCACATATTCCATGTACTGAAGCACTTGAACATATCTGAAATACCAAAGTGTTTAGTTCTTGTTGGGTTCACGAAAGAAGGAAGGTTGGGACTGCCCGCGAGGCGCACAAGCGATCTGTTGGGATTTGGTTGGACTGGGGCAGGGGAAAGAATGAAATATAGCCAGGTCAGCGTGTTAGCGTCAGAAGCTATGCATGCGGCATGCAAACACCCTGCTTTGTGGGATCAGTTACAGGAGAGTTTGAAGGCTGTGATAGCTAAGAGTCATGAGTATGATCTGCCACAGGAAAATTTGATCAAGCAAACACATGACATCAGTAAGTGTGCAGTTGAATATGTGGACGATGGTGAAGGAAACATGATTGCGGTTAAAGATCCTATGAAAGTGCCAAGCAAAGGTGCAACAAAGGTAGATGAGAGCCGCCCTGTCTCGAGAAATGGTAGACCACTCTCTTTTGATGAGTTGAAAACCCAGTGCGGCGCTTGCAAATTGCTAGGACACACTAGACGTAGCAAGAAACGCAAACTAAATCAGAAGTAAGTGTTCGTATGCATTGTGGATTATTAAATTTTTTATCATTCATTAACTTATCTTTTCTTTTATCATGTGCAGAAAAGTGGAGAAGGAAGGAGAGTAGAACACGTGCTTCAATTATTTACTGTGTTATGACCGGGGCGGGAGGTAGAAAGAATATTGTACATTTCCCCTCCCCACGTCCTAAATGCCATTAAATAAGTATCTGTACCACTCTCCTCCCCACCATGCACTCACCCACCTCCCACGGGCGCCGGTTCGAACTCCCCTCTTATCCCCACCTACAGTAGATCGAGAAACGCTCACCGGCGACCGCTGCAGCCGCCTCTATGGAGAGAAGCCTCGGCTGGCAGAAAGCAACGATCGAGCTCGCCGGCGATGACGAAGCGTGGCGTGCGCAGCTGATAGAGGTGTGAGGCTGGTTCCCCACCACGGAGATGTTGGTCAACCACGCGCGTGGCCTCGTCAAATTCCTCACCGACGGCGAGAAGAAGCGCGCCTTCCCCGATGGTCGCGGCGTCCCGCCGGCTATCCTCCTCGTCTGGGCAATGCGAGAGGCCACGCTGAGCGACTCCCCTGTTCAGCGCGCAAGGTGGTGGATGTACCGCTCCACCACCATGCCGCAGCGGGCAGATCCAGCACGCGTCGCATCGAGGGCGGAGCGTGTCGACGTCGAGCTCGCTCTCCCAGCGCCCGTCAGCCCAGAGTACCAGGTCCGCCACGTGCCGGCGCCAGTCTAGCCATTGGGCTCTGACGTTGTGGAGGACGACGTGGACGAGGTACTGGTCATCCCTGATGACGATGAAGAGGGCGAGGAGGACGCCGTGCAGATGGTAGTGCCGGTCGCCGTCGAGGGTGGCAAGACAATGCCCATCGACGTTGAGCTCCTTCCCCTCCTCCTGACATAGTGAAGGTGGAAAAAGAGGATGTGGCTCAGGATCAGGTGGCGCCGCTGTCGAAGAGGACGGCGGTCAAGAAGAAGACTTCTACGTGTGTGGTGTGCCGCTCAGGCCGCCTCAAATTTTTGAAGAAGTGAAGATGGGCACAGTTGCTGAAGGAGGAGGAAGCTGCTGGTTATCTTTAGTTAGGTATGCTGTTATATGTTTCAGCATATAAGTTAACAATATATTGGGTTTGATGTTGGTTAGGTATGCTGGTATATGTAAGCATATAAGTTATGCAATCGGTACGGTTTGGTCGGGTTCTATGTGACTGAAGAACTGAATATCTAGTGCTCACCCTATGTGCCAAGTTGAGTAAAATTTCAAAATATTGATTATGTATTGTTGCTTTGCTTCAGTGCTGCATCGAAGGTGTAGGTGCTGCTAGATGTTGCTCCTATGTTGCAACAATACAATGAACTGGGCTGCTGCACAAATCAGTAGTGCTGCTAGGTGATGTGCCCATGTGCATGACTTACCAAATATAGAACATGCCAAATGTGCATTGTCTGCCAAATATAGAACATGCCAAATGTGCATCACTTACCAAATATAGATCATGATGGACACATGATATTTCTGTTGCAATATCTGTTACACTGTGCCCATAAACTGAATAGCACATAATTCATCAGCATTTCATCATGTCAATAGCTTTATGAACAATCTACTTGCTAACTATGACAACAATCATAATGGCAAGCAGGCCAAGATACAGCAGACCTCCAAATCCTAAAATCCTATCCCTATAGAGCAATATTTCCTTCTGCATCTTAACCATTGCACTCTTTTCTTTTTCATTCCTTTTAATTTCAGCTTCATATTCTGTAATCTTAGTCTCCAGTTTCTTGTTCTTCATGGCAAGATACTTAATGACTGACTTTGCTTTGCTATCCCACTCCCCATCAACCCATTCAACATAATCAGAAGTGATAGCATCCTCAATAAATCATGAGCAATTCAAGTCAATTTATAACTGAACTTGTCACTGCAGGCGGTAAATACTGATTTTTTTTGCAGCTTGACCGCAATAGCCGTACTACTTTGAAGATCATGCTCAGTAGACTAACCTCAAACCCAAATCCCAAGAATGCGCTGCCAAAACTGTCTGCATCTATGCAGACACGCCCACAAGGAGTTTCCTGATGACCACATAGATGGAGCTTGTGAGGGCCAGAGGTCATGAATTGTCATCAATAATGCTGTGATGTAAAGAACAATGGTAAAGAACTTACCTTTTTGCCACCAAAGTGTAGCACCGACAAAACCCTAGCCATCGGTTCTCCCGGCCCGCCGCCGCCCAGGAAACCGCCGTCCCCTGTTCCACTCGATCCGCCGCCGCTGCCTCCTGTGCCACTTAATCCGCCCACCTGCTTCCAGCACCCAGGGTTCCACCAAAATTGCGGTCGCCACCGCTCTTGTCACCGCAGCCGCCGCCGCCCGACGCCCAACTCGCTGTCATGCTTTCGCCGTCGAGATTTGGTGGGGAAAATGGAGAGAGAGGGCGGGATTTGGAAAGGAAGCCGAGAAAAGGGGAAGATCGATGTGAACCTGGCAAAATGGGCTGCTGTAGCCCTGCCGGCACGATAGGCCGCCTGTAGGGCCCCTCACGTGGTTAGATGGGCTGTGCCTGCCATCATGGTGAGTACAGAAATAAGTTATTTATACATACAATAAAAAAACGACGGGTTTGTCAAACAAAATAGAAAAACATTAAGCCACATAACACGCCATAGAGCCAACGAGCTGACATGACTTATTTTCATCTGTGTAATATTATGTTTTGGCTCGATATATTTACTTAGCTAACATGAATACTTTCATAATCATGTGACGAGGGGGAATTACCAGGAGATTGTGCCTGATGATGACATGCAGATAGCTCTGGCACAAGGCTAAGCTTGATAGAGTTTTTAAAAAAAGTATAGAATGTAAATTTTTTAATATGAAACTTAGGAGATCACTTGAAGAGAAAAATAGAATGCAAATACTATTAATGTGAAAAATAACATTATAACAATTTGGAGAACGAGAAAAATATTAAGCAAGAACAAGCACAAGGCTAAGCTTGATAGAGTTTTTTTTTTAAAAGTATAGAATGTAAATTTTTTAATATGAAACTTAGGAGATCACTTGAAGAGGAAAATAGAATGCAAATACTATTAATGTGAAAAATAACATTATAAAAATTTGGAGAACGAGAAAAATATTAAGCAAGAACAAGCACAAGGCTA
>NC_057814.1:27169792-27177442 GCF_018294505.1 Triticum aestivum
AAACTTAGGAGATCACTTGAAGAGAAAAATAGAATGCAAATACTATTTATGTGAAAATAACATTATTAAAATTTGGAGAACGAGAAAAATATTAAGCAAGAACAAGCACAAGGCTAAGCTTGATAGAGTTTTTAAAAAAAGTATAGAATGTAAATTTTTTAATATGAAACTTAGGAGATCACTTGAAGAGAAAAATAGAATGCAAATACTATTTATGTGAAAAATAACATTATAAAAATTTTGAGAACGAGAAAAATATTAAGCAAGAACAATTGATAAGTGAAGCAAACAATTTATTGGTACGACCGAATTGTCTTGTACGAGCGAATTGTCTGACAGACACGTACACATGTATGTGTCACAATATTCAAGATGCGCTGTTTATTACATAAAAATGATAGAAACCCTAAGATAATCATGCCGTCGAAACCTTCGTCCGGACTAATTCCAAACCACTAAAACTTGAATCTTGCATGCCGCATAAATTCTTCAGGCGCGCCTTTTCTTTGTGATTTCGCGAACTTTGTTCTTCACACACTCCATTGAGTTCGAAGGTGACATAATCAACTCGGCGACGAAACGACTTCTCCTAGCATCAACGCTGGCCTGCAAAAATCGACATAAAGGTTACATGAACCGAAGTTGCAACACGAACATACTAGCTAGTGTACAAACGTAAATAACAGCATACCTGTGTAAAATCGCGGGTCATTCGGTCCCCGTCCCAATGTTCTAGACATTCTATGACAAAAAGGCCACAAGAGTTCCTGGTATATATGCAAACATTAGCGGTGGGCAATACGATATGTGTGTTGTTGTTTGAATATGCATGATGTACTATTAACTCACCCATCCTCTTGCTGGGGCATGTCATACTCATTGATAGACCACTTACTTACGTCCGGCACTTACTTACGTCCGGATATTTCCCTGGTGTAATAAGATTTGCCTGACGGATATCGTGTGCTATAGCCAATCGCTATAAAGAGGATAGTGTTAAAGAACAATCATAAACAATATGTAAGACCAATGGTACAAATATTGGTTACATTACCAGTGCTTTAACAGTCCTCTCAGTCAGGTCCAGAGGATAGAACGAATCGAGAACTTGGAATTCTTGCTTGATCATGTGCATTACCATGGTCATCCAGTGGGTATTGTCGATATTCAACACGATATACGTCTACAGGGCAAAAAACCATTATGGATCAAAACAAATACTTGATGAAATATCCTGTAGTGATGAATTACAAACATTACGTACCTTATCACGCACAGTATACTCTTTCGTGACTCTATTAACTGCTCCAGCTTTGGACAGAGTACTATCCATGTTGCAGCTCGAAGGCAATGGATCGTCTCGTGCGATAGCACGATCTACAAGGAATTTGGACCTCCACGCTGGACAGAGGTAACGATCATGACCAACGCGCAGCTCCAAATGTCCCATATAAGCATCAATAACCTTCATAGAATATCAGGGCATTACATGTTGAAAGTTGAGACATAGATTATGGAGCATTTTAAAAACAGGACATGCAAGTAGTACTTACGTCGGCCGACAGCCATCTATGAGCTAGTACCGGTCGAATCCTTTCGGAAGTCAGAGATATGCCACGCCCTTCACTATAGTAATTTTTTCCCCTTATTCTGCTCGGTGCTAGCAGCTAACTCGACAAATGAAACAACTGCATCAATTATTTCCGACGTCAACTCATCTGCCACAACCTCCGGCTCATTATTGTCAGAAAACAGAGCTGCATGAAATAATATGAGCGTCAACAATGGTGATCATATGCATTGGTAGTAAATAAAAAATAATAAAGTTAGTTACGATACCTCTACTAGCAGTAGTAGTACCGGAGGGTCTCTGACCATGGCTGGTACGCCTGCTGGGCTTGTCGAGTGCATAGGGGGGTTCAAATTTCTTGGGAACGGTCCGCTTCCGCTTACCGGACATAACTTCCCCATCCTTATCGATTGTTGCACCCTTTTTTTCCATTCGACTTAGCCATGAACTTGCTGACAGAAGATGGACAAATGTCTATATCCGATGAAGGTGCTAGAGTAGAAGTACCAACCACCCAAGGGTTTTCCGGTGTAGCCCCACATTCATCATTACGCTTAACAGGTGAAGCTTCCTTGCGTCCATTCATCTTCGGTGGGGTTTTCTGTTTGGCAAACAAAATCGTGTGAACATTTCCGCACATAAAAAAATTAAACGAGAAAATTATAGACAGAAAGATAAATACATAGTACCTCAGGTACGGTTTTATGGTTGGGAACCATTTCATCACGCTGCCTCATGTCAATGACCGGCTCTCCATCACTGTCTATGTCTTCCTTGTACACGAATTCCTTCTTTTCATATGGACCATTCTCGAACGAATCCACTTCGTCCGCATCATTCTCCGCGGATGGCACGACAGCAGCCGGCTTGTACATGACACCTGCTTTGTTTAACTTCTCCAACAATCTCTGCAATAGAAATATGAAGTTAGTAATGCCTGCATGGTTTTTAAAACAGTAAACATACTGTAATCAATAAAGTTAGGGTGTGACACCTCAGCAACTAGATCAGGGATTTGCCTCATCTGGGTGTGTATGAAGTCCGTAAACCGCTTCATTAGAAGCTCCATCACCTCATCCGTGTTTGGGGCTGTCTTCGCCTTCTTTGCGGTTCCATTGGCGGGCTTGGTTTTTGGCTTCTGTGCAGGAGCATTATTTGGGATGTTGGGCTCCTGCGCCCTATATTCTTGGGTTATATTATTTTCAATCTGCATGTGATATTGAAGTACATGTGATGAATTAAAAATAAATATTATTTAGTTACAAAACATTTAACAAAGACAGAACACAATGACTTACCTTGACGTTACCACGCCCGCACCCATTGTCATAGTCAAACCGATCTCTCCTGGTGGCTGCACCTTCGGTCCAATTCCTCATGAGAGGTTGTATGGACAAGTTGGGATTGAAAGCACAATCACCTTCCAGAGGTTGCACCTTCTCCCAGTACAAGTACTGCAAAAAAGGAAGATATAGAGTTAGTACAATACATCACATAAAATTGCAATGATATAATAATTGACATTATGCAACAGGTCTCATATGTGTACCTGCAAGAGAGCCAAATTGCCTTTCGGCCATTGGCGGAGGTGTTTGCCTTTTTTTACTATGTGAAGGCAATCGATGAGAACACGGAGGGTGAACGCATTCCAGTTAATCTTTGAAATACGTTTCACATCATCGACCAAAGCGTAGTATTGTTTAGGCACAATCTTGCTCGACATGGGAGCAATAATTGTTCCTAACAGGACAAGGACTAATTTCCGAAGGAAATCGTCATCGGTGGATTTATTTTTAATTATGTCCCCTATGAGATCATCTATCACTATGTTTCCTGTTGTCTTACTGAGAAACTATGGCGGCACCCGCTCCTTAGTGTCCTCGCCTTCTTCATTCAGAATGTCCGAAGCGGACAGTCCTTGGTTCTCGAGGTTAAAGATGCACTCGACGTTGACTTCACCGAGAGTCACCTCCCCAACCTGCTCTTGTATAATGAATCTGGCCGTGCTGGCCTCAAAATTCTCAACCATATTCCTAATCAGTAGGGTACGCATTTTAATAGATGGTATCTGAAGCATGCTGCGGAGTGTTGTATCGGCGACTCTTGCGTGTTGACCGCTCGATAGAAGATTAACAAGCTTGCACCATTTTTCTACGGCACATACAATTTCTCCATTCAGCTCGTCCATCATATTGAAACAAAATATAATACTTCGTGACATAAGCGAACACTAATGCAAAAATAACAATAGACATGCAAATATATAAAACTTTCTGACAGTAGCTAGCACTAATGCAAAAATAACACTAATGCAAATATTAAACTAGCACCGTGTATACCGCAACATGCAGCCAAGTGTGTGCTGCTATGAGGCTATAAAAAAATAAATACAATTGGTAATTGAATTTACTTGCATCTGATCAAGTTCTTTGAGTATCAGATAAATTATATAATCAATTAATTTAATATGGTAAATTGTTAGAAATTCGTCCGGTTGTCTTATTAACATGGTGACAAATTGATCAGCTGTAAATAACTACAGTCTATAGCAGTGGTACCTATTTGAGGTTCATCAACATCTAATGCATAACTCTTTAATGTTCTATGTGCACAAGAATATAATTGGATCGTGTGACAAAATATAATTGGATCATGTGACAAAAAATCTATTGCATCATGCTTCTCGGGGAACAACATCTTATTCTACCATGCTATGAAAGAACCAAAGATTGAGTTCATCCACGCCATCTGGTAAGAACACATCTAGTGGAGTTGATACTATTTGAAAAAATGTGCTAAACCTAACTCCATGAAAGCAATGTCACGGAGGAACTAGCTTGCTATGAAGGTGGTAAGGAGGACAACTTACTTGATCGGTCGATGAAGATGAAAGAAGTCGGCGATGCGTGTCGACGTAGTTCGTCGAGGGCGGCCACCACGTGCGGACCACCTTGATCTTCTCGGGGTTTTTCTGGCATGTGGGATGTGGCGGAAGGAGTTGTCGACCACTCCCCGGCAGGAGGCGATCTAGTCGACGACATGTGCGAGCAGGTGTAACTTCCCTGAGGCGAATCGCGGGATCTATATTTTCCTTGGTTGAAGCGAGGCTGAACGTGCTCCTCAATCGTAGGGATAAGGAAAATATGGATTAACACGATCCCGGAATTGTGTAACAGAACGGCAACTACTCCCGTGATGGACGTGCATGTGATCGGCGTGCATGGAAAGCGCACCGTTGTGGGCCCCCGCAACATGGATCCCAGAGGTATTTGCGGTCTGGGCCGGCCCACCAACCTACATCCGTAACCATATAATGTTTGTTTCAGTTGCTCAAAATATATTTCATTGTTTCTTCCCTCAAAAAACAATATATAATCTTTGTTTTCACCTATTAGTTATTGTATACTTGTATATGTTTAACAATATTTATAGTATCTCTCTCATATCTGCAATATTATAAATTCAAATGTAATGTTTCTCTTTCCTTTTTTGGTTTTCCTGTTATTTTATGTTTTCTCCGTCTTATTCCTAATTGTTTTTTCATGTTTCATATTTCCATATCATTTCTTCTCATAGTTTTCAATTTCAAATATGTATGATTAAATGTTGTCCTACTTATGACTTCCTAATTGGTGGGACCGGCACCGAAAACCACTTTCTGACCTACCCTCCGGCAGTCCAGAATGGTTGTGCTTGTACATGGTGCATGTGGAGGCATGCATGAGATGACCCCAACTTTTGGGACCATGTGGGCATGGACAATGTGGTCCCGCAGGTGAGGTCTCCACGAATTCGGACACAAAACACATGTTGCCTCACGTCCGGGCAGTGTTCAAGGGTTTTTTTCGCCGGAAAAACCCTACAAAATTCATCGAGTCTCGGAAATGAACGATACTTGTCAAGCATGCTTGCCATGGTCATCCTAGGTTCTGCATAAAGTTTGGGATCAATTGGTGGGACCGGGAAGGAAAACCTCTTTCAGACTTGCCCTCCGGCAGACCCGAATGGTCCTGTCTGTACATGGTTCATGTGGAGCCTTGCATAGGATGACCCCAACTTTTGTGACCATGTGGGCATGGCCAATGTGGTCCCCCAGGCAAGGTGTGCACGAATTCGGACACAATACGCACGTTGCGTCACGTCGGCGCACTATTCTAGGGTTTTATCACTGCAAAACCACTACAAAATGCATCGAGTGTCGGAAATGAACGATACTTGCCATGCATGCTTGCCATGGTCATCGTAGGGTGTGCATAAAGTTTGGTCTCAATTGGTGAGACCGAGAAGAAAAACCTGCTTCTAGTACATGGTGCATGTGGAGGCATGCATGCGATTGTCCCAACTAGATTTGATAAATAATATTTCATGTATCAAACAGAAAAGAAAATTTATAATTAGGAAGGACAACATATTATCTTAGATTTAAAAAATAATTCAAATGTAAAAAAGATAAGACCAACTAGAATGAAGAAGTGAAATAAAAGATAACATATTATCTTACATTTTGAAAATAATTCAAATATAAAGAAGAGAACAAATATTAGAATGAAGAAGTGAAATAAAACAGAACATTTTCTTTTACAAACTAAAAATACTTCAAATATAATTAAGATAAGAAATATTAGAATGAAGAATTGAAATAAAACACACCATTTTAGTTTATATTTCGCAAATATTATCAATATAAAAAAGAGAACGAACAAATGAAATAAAACACAACAGAATTTGGCATATTTTTTTAATTTTAGTAAACACTGTTAGAAATAATATAGAAAAAAGAGATTTGATTTTAAATATTAGAAATATAAACAAGAAAAAAAATTTTGGAGTTAAGAAGTGAAAAACAAAGAGAATATAAAACAGATCAGCGCGCGGGTAAGGCTGCCCTGGGCCAGCCCGCCCGAATTGGGCCCAAGGCAGAGCCGCGCAGGGCACAGCGCAGCGCACAGCCGTGGGGTGGTGGGAGTTTTGTCCTACCTCGCCAAGCGAGAGAGCGCCGCACCGGTTTATATACCCGACTGCGACTCCCTCCCAAGCTCCTATCATATGCAGGCAGTACATTGCCTAACTCTCGTCCCCTCTGCCTCATGGGGCCTACTAGCAGTAGACATATTCTGCAGCACGGGCCTGCATCCTGGCCCATGAACGGCTGGGTTCCTAGTCGTATGCAGGCCGTGGTTTATGAATTCTCCTGCTCTGGTAGGTGGGCATTTGTTTGGCATATTGCCATGTGTTTTGATCTTCAAATCACACACTAAATTATACACATGCTCACTTGCATTCAATACACATTTTTTTGCATATATGACAAGTTAATGTTTTGACCTTCAAATCACCTAAAATTTTTACACATGCTCACTTACATGTAATACACATGGCTATTAATGGGATTTCAACAAAAATGAGGCTGTGGTGTATGAATTATCCTCCCACACGCATGGCATGGTCATGATAGGGTGTGCATAAAGTTTGGGTTCATTTGGTGGGACCGGCAAGGAAAACCTCTTTCAAACTTGCCCTCCGGCAGACCCGAATGGTCCGGCTTGTACATGGTTCATGTGGAGGCATGCATGAGATGACCCCAACTTTTTGGGAGCATGTGGGCATGGCCAATGTGGTCCCCCAGGCAAGGTGTGCACGAATTCGGACACAATACACACGTTGCGTCACGTCGGGGCACTGTTCTAGGGTTTTATCGCTGCAAAACGCCTACAAAATGCATCGAGTGTCGGAAATGAATGATAGTTGCCATGCATGCTTGCTATGCTCATCGTAGGGTGTGCATAAAGTTTGGTATCAATTGGTGAGACCGAGAAGAAAAACCTGCTTCTAGTACATGGTGCAAGTGGAGGCATGCATGCGATTGTCCCAACTAGATTTGATTTAATAATATTTCAAGTATGAAACCGAAAAGAAAATTTATAATTAGGAAAGACAACCATGAAAAGTGAAATAAAAGACAACATTATATGATAGATTATTTAAATTTATAACTGTCAGAACAAAGAAAAGAGGAGAATATAGAAAACAAAAGAAAAATTTGAATGAATAAGTGCAATAAAAGACAACATATTATCTTA
>NC_057814.1:27177747-27197452 GCF_018294505.1 Triticum aestivum
TAGGAAAGACAACCATGGAAAGTGAAATAAAAGACAACATTATATCATAGATTATTTAAATTTATAACTTTCAGAACAAAGAAAAGAGGAGAATATAGAAAACAGAAGAAAAATTTGAATGAATAAGTGCAATAAAAGACAACATATTATCTTACATTTAAAAAATAATTCAAATATAAAAAAGATAAGATCTATTAGAATGAAGAAGTGAAATAAAATATAACATATTATCTTACATTCTGAAAATATTTCAAATATAAAGAAGAGAACAAATATTAGAATGAAGAAGTGAAATAAAACAGATCATTTTATCTTACAAACTAAAAATATTTCAATTATAATAAAGGTAAGAAATATTAGAATGAAGAATTGAAATAAAACACGCCATTTTAGTTTATATTTCGTAAATATTATCAATATAAAAAAGAGAACGAACAAATGAAATAAAACACAAACGAATTTGGCATAATTTTTTAATTTTAGTAAACACTGTTAGAAATAATGTTAAAAAAAGAGATTTGATTTTAAATATTAGAAATATAAATAAGAAAAGAAATTTTGGAGTTAAGAAGTGAAAAACAAAGAGAATATAAAACAGATCAGCGCGCGGGTAAGGGTGCCCTGGGCCAGCCCGCCCGAATTGGGCCCAAGGCAGAGCCGCGCAGGGCACAGCGCAGCACACAGCCGTGGGGTGGTGGGAGTTTAGTCCCACCTCGCCAAGCGTGAGAGCGCCGCACGGGTTTATATACCCGGCTGCGACTCCCCTCCCAAGCTCCTATCATATGTAGGCAGTACATTGCCTAACCCTCATCCCCTCTGCCCCGTGGGGCCTAGTAGCAGTAGACATATTCCGCACCACGGGCCTGCATCCTGGCCCATGAATGGCTGGGTTCCTAGTCGTATGCAGGCCGTGGTGTATGAATTGTCCTTCTCTGGTAGGTGGGTACTTTTTTTTGGCATATTGTCATGTGTTTTGATCTTCAAATCACACACTACATTATACACATGCTCACTTGCATTCAATACACATTTTTTGGATATATGACAAGTTAATGTTTTGACCTTGAAATCACCTAATAAATTTTACACATGCTCACTTACATGTAATACACATGGCTATCAATGGGATTTCAAACAAAATGAGGCCGTGGTGTATGAATTCTCCTCCCACATGCATGCCATGGTCATGGTAGGGTGTGCATACAGTTTGGGATCATTTGGTGGGACCGGCAAGGAAAACCTCTTTCAGACTTGCCCTCCGGCAGACCCAAATGGTCCGGCTTGTACATGGTGCATGTGGGGGCATGCATGAGATGACCCCAACTTTTGGGAGCATGTGGGCATGGCCAATGTGGCCCCCCTGGCAAGGTGTGCACGAATTCGGACACAAAACACACGTTGCGTAACGCCGGGGCAGTGTTCTAGGTTTTTTTTTCGACCACCTCCAAATCACCTCAATTTTGGCACACATGATCTCTTGCACAAACAAAGCTAGGTTTCCAAGGTTTTATATTTGTTTGCATTTTTTTAATTTATAATGCCCTCTAGACTGACTGGTCAAAACATCGGTCTATACCTCAGGGGGGCATTGTAAAATATTCTTTTTCCAAATTTTCTTTCATAGCCATGTTTGGCACATGTGGGTCACCAAATGGTCCCTCCGGAATGCGGTGATTTTTTCGACCACCTCCAAATCACCTCAATTTTGGCACACATGATCTCTTGCACAAACAAAGCTAGGTTTCCAATGTTTTATATTCTTTGATTTTTTTTAATTTATAATGCCCTCTAGACAGACTTGGCAAAACATCGGTCTATACCTCAGGGGGGCATTGTAAAATATTCTTTTTCCAAATTTCTTTCATAGGCATGTTTGGCACATGTGGGTCACCATGTACAAGAAAATTTGGGTGATTTGGAGCTGGTGGGAAAAATCACCTTTGTTCAAAAACTGGCTTATGTTAGACCAAATGGCCCCTTCGTAATGCGATGATTTGGAGCTGGCCCATGCTTTTCCTTTTGTTTATTTTTTTCCTTTTCCTTCTGTTTACATAAAAATTACCTGAGCACTCAAAAAATAACATAAAAATTACATGACCCCTCAAATAATAACATACCAAAAATTCAAAACTTATTTTTATCAAACACATCTTTTTGAATATTTATATTTTCTTTTCTTATAAATAAGTGACATTTTCAAAATTCTAATAAGTAGGGCAATATAACTTTATTAAAAAATAAAGTACATCTTATTTCAAATTCCTTTTTTTGCACACATTATTTTTAACTAGTATTACATTACTCTTCTAAATTTACATTTAATTCCTTCACACTTTGATGATGGAATATTTGCTCTGTTATTGCAACATAGGTTCAAATGATGGAACATTTGATCTTTCTGCTCATTCAAATTATGCATTGATGGAATGTGTGAGGATAAACAATTATCAGTAACTTTACTAAACCCCATGTACTATAATTCTTGACAGCCAATTTGGAACATTAACAGATTCAATATTTGGTATGATTGGCACATGGGCACAGCATGTTGCACTTGCCCACAGCATAGACAAGTGTTGCAGCATGTGTGAAGCAACTCTGAAGCGCCATTTGTGATCATTGCACCATCGAAACAACAAGTAAACATGAAGGAAGCATTCACCACCAATAAAGTTAAGGCCACACATATATAGATAGCATTCTAGTTTACCACCACCGGTACCAGCCAGTTCACAACAGATCAAGTTCAGACACACAATACATTACATTACATTAATAGAGCTAGTTTCCCACCAGTTCAGACCTAGATGCAGCTTTCCAAAAGTAAAACATCATCAAATATACTAATGATGAGTACGACTTCCAGCTTCTGATGATCAGCATGATGTAGGACTAGATGTTAGGGTTTCTCAGGACCTTCAGGAGGGTAGAATGCTGAGCCCTGATCTTGTAGTCATCACTGGAGATCGATGTAGCCCGGCAATGTTCCATCAGATGCTCCAATAACCCAGACATGGGCTTGGGCCTGCTGCAGTAGGGGCAGCGGTACTTTTCCGTCCTCCAGTTGTGGTACATACCAGATCCTTGGGCCACCTTCTCTTCAAAGGAATCGACGTTCCCCTCGACCACATCATCTCTAGATTCATACTGCACACATTAATGACTGACATTAATATATTATGCATTCAAATACTATAAACACGTAAGATTAACTCAATGCACAGATAACATTTCAACTAGGCCTTACCTCGTACGGCTCATCTTCATCACTGTCATATGGGTAGAACCCAGTCTTGTCCCACTTCCTCTTGTTGCCCACAAGATCCTCCTCCTCCTGCTATATTGTCAAACAAGCACATCAAACAATTACAGGAAAATTTGATCAAGCAAACACATGACTTCAGTAAGTGTGCAGTTGAATATGTGGACGATGGTGAAGGAAACATGATTGCGGTTAAAGATCCTATGAAAGTGTCAAGCAAAGGTGCAACAAAGGTAGATGAGAGCCGCCCTATCTCGAAAAATGGTAGACCACTCTCTTTTGATGAGTTGAAAACCCAGTGCGGCGCTTGCAAATTGCTAGGACACACTAGACGTAGCAAGAAATGCAAACTAAATCAGAAGTAAGTGTTCGTATGCATTGTGGATTATTAAAAATTTTATCATTCATTAACGTATCTTGTCTTTTATCATGTGCAGAAAAGTGGAGAAGGAAGAAGAGTAGAACACTTGCTTCAATTATTTACTATGTTATGACCGGGGCGGGAGGTAGAAAGAATATTGTACATTTCCCCTCCCCACGTCCTAAATGCCATTAAATAAGTATCTGTACCACTCTCCTCCCCACCATGCACTCACCCACCTCCCATGGGCGCCGGTTCGAACTCCCGTCTTATCCCCACCTACAGTAGATCGAGAAACGCTCACCGGCGACCGCTGCAGCCGCCTCTATGGAGAGAAGCCTCGGCTGGCAGAAAGCGATGATCGAGCTCGCCGGCGATGACGAAGCGTGGCGTGCGCAGTTGATGGAGGTGTGCGGCTGGTTCCCCACCACGGAGATGTTGGTCAACCACGCGCGTGGCCTCGTCAAAGTCCTCACCGACGGCGAGAAGAAGCGCACCTTCCCCGATGGCCGCGGCGTCTCGCCGGCTATCCTCCTCGTCTGGGCAATGCGAGAGGCCACGCTGAGCGACTCCCCTGTTCAGCGCGCAAGGTGGTGGATGTACCGCTCCACCAGCACGCGTCGCGTCGAGGGCGGAGCGCGTCGATGTCGAGCTCGCTCTCCCAGCGCCCGTCAGCACAGAGTACCAGGTCCGCCACGTGCCGGCGCCAGTCTAGCCGTTGGGCTCTGATGTTGTGGAGGACGATGTGGACGAGGTACTGGTCATCCCTGATGACGATGAAGAGGGCGAGGAGGACGCCATGCAGATAGTAGCGCCGGTCGCCGTCGAGGGTGGCAAGACAATGCCCATCGACGTTGAGCTCCTTCCCCTCCTCCTAACATAGTGAAGGTGGAAAAGGAGGATGTGGCTCAGGATCAGGTGGCGCAGCTGTCGAAGAGGACGGCGGTCAAGAAGAAGACTTCTACGTGTGTGGTGTGCCACTCACGCCGCCTCAAATTTCTGAAGAAGTGAAGATGGGCACAGTTGCTGAAGGAGGAGGAAACTGCTGGTTATGTTTAGTTAGGTATGCTGTTATATGTTTCAGCATATAAGTTAACAATATTTTGGGTTTGATGTTGGTTAGGTATGCTGGTATATGTAGGCATATAAGTTATGCAATCGGTACGGTTTGGTCTGGTTCTATGTGACTGAAGAACTGAATATCTAGTGCTCACCCTATGTGTCATGTTGAGTAAAATTTCAAAATATTGATTATGTACTATTGCTTTGCTTCAGTGCTGCATCAAAGGTGTAGGTGCTGCTAGATGTTGCTCCTATGTTGCAACAGTACAATGAACTGGGCTGCTGCACAAATCAGTAGTGCTGCTAGGTGATGTGCCCATGTGCATCACTTACCAAATATAGAACATGCCAAATGTGCATTGTCTGCCAAATATCGAACATGCCAAATGTGCATGACTTACCAAATATAGATCATGATGGCCACATGATATTTCTGTTGCAATTTCTGTTACAGTGTGCCCATAAACTAAATAGCACATAATTCATCAGCATTTCATCATGTCAATAGCTTTATGAACAATCTACTTGCTAACTATGACATCAATCATAATGGCAAGCAGGCCAAGATACAGCAGACCTCCAAATCCTAAAATCCTATCCCTATAGAGCAATATTTCCTTCTGCATCTTAACCATTGCACTCTTTTCTTTTTCATTCCTTTTAATTTCAGCTTCATATTCTGTAATCTTAGTCTCCAGTTTCTTGTTCTTCATGGCAAGATACTTAATGACTGACTTTGCTTTGCTATCCCACTCCCCATCAACCCATTCAACATAATCAGAAGTGATAGCATCCTAAATAAATCATGAGCAATTCAAGTCAATTTATAACTGAACTTGTCACTGTAGGCGGTAAACACTGAACTTTTTTGCAGCTTGACCGCAATAGCCGTACTACTTTGAAGATCATGCTCAGTAGACTAACCTCAAACCCAAATCCGAAGAATGCGCTGCCAAAACTGTCTGCATCGGTCGTAGTAGAGGCGCGTAGCGATAGGATGGCTCCTCCCACCTCTCTCCTCCCACCTGCTCCCTACCAACAATGGCGATCTCTAGGTTCCTTCCTCATGATGGAGGGTCTTCTGCATTGGACTTTGCCCCTGGCCTTGCCCTTGCGGATCAGTTGAGGAGAAAATTTGGTTCTACGATTCATTTCTCTCCCTCCCGTGACGCCAAGGAATTCTTTTTGGTGGCCACGTTTTCCTCTGCCTCCTTCCCTCTCACAGTTGATTCGGTCGGGGTTGCCCTTCAATGTTGTCTTGGAGGTTCTTGTGTTGGTTTTAAAGTGGTGCAAATTCACCATCGGGCATTCAGATTCTCGATTGCAAACAACAAAGTTGGTCATTTCATATATGGACTCAAGGATCGCATTTGGCCTGATTTTTTTGCCACTTTCATCTGTTTAATGGTCGGTTTGTTCGGCACTCACCTCTGCTTACTTCCTGGCACGCTGATGAGGAACTATCTGATATCTCGGCCAGAAAACCAATTGCGGTGCGTTCCAAGCTTCTTTCTTTGGAGCATGGTGCTGGACTAAGTTCGTCTTCTCTACGTGAGTTGAGTAAGTTTGATTTACTGCCTTTGTCCAAGATGGCCTTTTCTAATTCGCATCATCACGAAGCCTCGACATCGGCCATGGCTCATGATCAAAATCAAATTTTGCATGACCCCTTGCTCAATTCTCTTACTATTGGCAAGGTTCAATTAGCCATTAATGCTTAGGAGAATATTTCGGCCTCTAACCATCGTACCTATTTAATGCTTCATTACCAGCGGATGGAGGAAATTGAAAATTCCACGCCTTTTGCATATCTTATTTTGGGAAGCTTTAAATGACCTATCAGAGCGGATTATCCTGCGCCACCTCAATGTTTCCTTGCTTCGGCTTTCAAATATGCGCCACCATTCCAAGAGTGGCCTCCTATATTATCGGCCCAACATAAAGTGGATCTGGCCCAAGCGAGCTATAACGAGCAGGAGATTTCTTCTTTATCCGCAAATTGGGCTAATCTCTGTGCTAGATGCCTTCAATGGGGTCATAAACGGATCTCCTGCCTTGCTAGATTGATTTGCTTTTATTTTTTAGCACCTGATCGCAAGGCGATTTATTGCCCTCTAAGACTAGCTTGTCAGTCAAAGTTGGAACCCAAATCTTGTGTTACTGGAAATAACCCCAATCAGGCTGATTTTATTGCCCCACCTACTCATTTTCGGAAACCGCGGCCGCCCTCTTCCGGCACCGTCCGATGTTCTTTCTGTGGTGGATATGGACACGTGGTGAGCTCATGCCTCAAGCAACGGTCTTTGCAGCGTTGGCGTTGGGTCCCGAAACAAAAGTTGCATACCAAATATACCCCTCACGCTCCAAATTCCACCTCGATTCCTCAAACGACGCCGCCCAGTCCTGTCCTTTCTCCATCACCAGTCCTGCCACCCTCCTCCTCTCTGGTCACCATGGCGAACTATCCGCTCAAACCGGTGCCATTCCTGCTGCCGGGCTTCGCCGTTCAACCAGGCCCGGCGAACCGCATCGTCCGCAGTGGGATGGTGGTTGGCCCTATCCCACCACTCAACCATGATTACCTGGCGATTGCGGAGGCGAGCCAGTATGTTCGCCTCCACCGTCGCGCGGTCATCTGCCATGCTGTCCAAGCTCTGCTCCAGGAAGCTCAGATCTTCACAACTGAGGTCAGCCATCATCCATTTGGCATTGGGACATTTGGTTTTGTCGACTCTTTCCTCCGTGATACTGCTGTGGCCATGCCTCCAGAGCTTGATGATGAGGATCTCCTCATCACTTTTGTGCCACATAATGAAGCTCTCAACCGCCGCACCACCACCTTAGGGCCAGCAGTTTGGTTAATGTATTTTGGGTTTCCATATGATTATTAGCCTGATTATTACATTAATAAGTCTCTTGGGGGTTTTGGATCTCTCATCTCCTGGTATAACCCACGCCAAGATCGCCGGTTCATGCTGGTTAAAGCTCAAGTGATTCATCTTCATCTCATTCCCAAAAGTTTCATGGTCTGGCAGTTAGGAGGCGCTAGAAATTGCTGGACAGTTCAGATAACTATTCTGCGTAGTAATGACTGGAATGCGCTGCTGCCTGAAGTTCCACCTGCTGGTGAAGAGCCCCCACCGCCTGATGGCAACCCTCACCCGCAGTTTGGACCAGATCTCACTGCTGAACAACTCTATCAACAGCAAGTTCATAACTGGTTAGTCCAAAATGCAGCCCCCAATGAAGCCCCTGCCCCCCAATTCAGAATGAGGGTTGGGGTGCTTGGCCTGAAGATCCTGCTCCGCCTGCTCCTCCCGTGGTTATGCCCCCGCACTTGATGAACTACCAAGCTTGGCTCAATGCTCAGAGGCTCACCTTCCAGGCTGGTATCACTCCAGAGAACAACCTTGTTGATAATGCTGCTGATGCTTGGAATGATTCCATTACTGTTTCGGATGACTCCAGCACTGATGCTTCGGATTTTTCCCTGATCATCATGGAGAACCAGCAGGTCATCCCTTCAGTGCAACCCGACCTGGTTACTGTCACCGTTGATGTGCATCGTCAGGGGATTCTCTTTGGACTGTCGACCCAAGGTTCCAGCCTGCTAGAACTTCTGCTTACTGAACCTATTCCTCGTCAGCAACTGAATGCTTCTATCTTTTTGGCTTTACGCCCCATGCTGGCCACTATGGGACCTTGGAGCCAGGGATATGGTCTGAGACAGGATAGCTTTCATGTGGAAATTCAGGTTTCTGAATCGAAGGATGGACTTCAGTTTGTTTCTATTCCTCACTCCAACAACCTGCCTGCTTCTTCTTCGCAGGTCATCATTCAGGAGATACTTGACAATGAGCCAGCATCATTCATGCCACCTGACGATGCTTCAGATGCTTTGGCTGTGTTAACTGCTGCTGCTGCTCAGGATACAGTTACGTCTGTTATATCTGAAACTGCTGATGTTATGCCTGAACCTGAATCTGAAAATGTTATGTCTGAATCTGAATCCGCTCTGCACAGTCTGCCTCCAGCTTCTGATCAGATCTCAGTTGATCCCGCTGCTGTTGATGATGTTGATACTATGACAAGTATCATTGAACCTCAAGCTTCTAATGCCATGCTGCCTCCTTCGAGGGTCAGAAAGGGTAAAGATCCTGCTCCCATTGACACTTCTTCGCTCAGACGTAGCACTCGCTCCAACAAGTATGATGGGTTTCGAGTCAATATCCATGATGAATCTCGCCCTTCCAAGTCCAAGGTGAAACCTAGGGTGGTGCCAACTATGCTGCCTCGTGTTGCTGCATCTGAAAGTAAAGAGGCGGAGTTCAAGCTGCCACCTCCTACACCCATCACCACCATGCAGAACATTGGCACACAGCTTTGTGCCATCCCTGCTGAAGAACTTACTGAAGACATGGTTCTTTTGCATAATTGGAACGTTCTTTGCTGGAATGTCCGTGGTCTAAACTCACCCGAAAAACATTTAGCTCTTTCAAACGCGATCAACTCTTCTGGTTGCGCCGTTATTTGTCTTCAGGAATCTAAAATGCAGCATTTCGACGCCTCTATGCTTAAAATCCTTTGTCCTAAGCACTTTGATTCTTTTGCTTTCGTTCCGGCGATTGGTGCGTCTGGTGGTATTATCACGATTTGGTGTACGATGGCACAGTATTTTTGTTTGAACAATTTGCGCTCGGTGTGGAATTTTCTTCCAAACAATTGGCTATGCGGTGGAAACTAGTTAATATTTACGGCCCTTGCCAGGGAGATCAATGTACTTCTTTTACTAATTGGCTTTTCGATTTGGATATCCCCTCTACTGAGGATTGGCTTTTGCTCGGAGATTTTAACTATATTCGTTCGCGAGAAAATCGCAACAAACCTGGAGGTGATGTAAATGACATGTTTACTTTCAATGATTTCATCCGCGAGCAATGCCTTACTGAACTACCCATTAAAGGTCGTAATTTTACTTGGTCGAATATGCAACAGAACCCCCTCCTTGAACAGCTCGATTGGTTCTTTACATCACTGAATTGGACGGCCACATTCCCTAACACTCTTGTGATGCCCCTCGGACGGCCTGTTTCTGACCATACTCCATGCAATGTCTCCATTCAAACCTCCATTCCGAAAAGTAGACTGTTTAGGTTTGAAACCTTTTGGATTGCACATCCGGGCTTCTTTGACGTTGTCACACAAGCTTGGAACAAGCCTATCAAGCATGGGAGAAATATTAATGCGGCAGCCAGCTTGTGTCAAAAGCTTAAGAATCTTCGACATGCTCTCAGCCGTTGGAGTAAAAGTATTTATCGTCTGAAAATTGCCATTGAAAATACCAAGATAGCCCTACTGCAGATCGATAATATAGCCGATAAGTGCTCATTGACAATACCCGAGGGGAATTTCCAGCGCATCCTTAAGAACCATTTGCTTCGCCTCCTACAATACCAGAAGGAATATTGGAAAAAACGTTGCACCATTCGTTGGATTAAATTCGGGGATGAAAATTCCAAATTTTTTCAAGCCATCGCCACTGAAAGGTACAGGAAAAACTGTATTTCAAGTCTGAAATCTGATGATGGTATTAGTTTTGATGATCACGCGAGCAAGGAGTCCATCTTGTTTGAGGCCTTTAAAAAACGTTTGGGCACAGCCAAGGTTCCGCAAATGAAATTCAATCTTTCAAACATGCTTCGATCTCAGGTTGACTTCGACAGCCTTACTGTTCCATTCACGCATGAAGAAATTGACGCTGCGATCAATGAAATGCCGCCGGATCGGGCCCCTGGCCCATATGGCTTTAATGGTGCATTCTTGAAAGCTTGTTGGCCCATAATCAAGCTGGAATTTTATCAGCTATGTTAGGAGTTCCATCAGGGGACGCTAAACCTTGAAAGCCTCAACTACGGGTACATCACTTTGATCCCCAAAACTAGGGCTCCGGAATCTGTCAATGATTTTCGCCCAATCACATTACTGAATTGCTGCCTTAAGTTAATCACCAAAATTCTAGCCAATAGATTGCAGCGTGTGATTCTGAGAATTGTTCATAAAAACCAATATGGGTTCTTAAAAGGACGTTCGATCCACGACTGTCTTGCATGGGCCTTTGAGTATATACACCAATGCCAAGCTTCGAAACGCGAAATCGTTCTCCTTAAACTGGACTTCGCTAAAGCTTTTGATACGCTTGAGCATGCGACCATCATTCAGATCATGAAGAGCATGGGGTTCAATGATCGATGGATTTCTTGGTTCCAATGCATCTCCTCTTCTGGCAAATCTTCGGTGCTGCTCAATGGTGTACCGGGGAGACAATTCTGGTGCAAGTGTGGGGTTAGGCAGGGGGACCCTCTCTCCCCTCTCATCTTTGTTTTGGCGGCGGACCTCCTTCAAACTGCAATTAATGAAGCCCTAGCCGATAATCTTTTGCAATTGCCTATCCCCTCAGCTGAGCCATCTAATTACCCGGTCATTCAGTACGTGGATGACACAATAATCCTCTTGCCAGCATGTTTGGATCAAGCGACACGTTTGAAAAAAATCCTCACGAACTATGCTGATTCTGTGGGTCTTCACATCAATTTCTCCAAATCTACTTTGATCCCTATCAATACCCCTGCTGATAAATGTTGTGACATTGCAAATATCTTTGGCTGTACCACTGCTAAGATGCCGTTCACCTACCTTGGTCTCCCCCTTGGTACTACGAAACCCACTATGTTAGACATGACCCCCTGGATCTGCAAAGCCGAGTGCAAGATCACGGCTGCCATGTCTCTCATGTCTTACGCTGGCAAATTGGCTCTGATGAATTCACTTGTCACGTTCCTGGCTATCTATCCCATGGGTGTTCTCCGTCTCCCTAGAAAAATTATTGAATAATTGGACAAGATGTGGCGACATTGCCTATGGATCAAGAAAACGAATGATGGTGACAAGTGCAACTCTTTGGCTGCATGGGACATGGTTTGTCGCCCTAAGGAGAAAGGTGGTCTGGGCGTTCTCAATCTCAAAGTCCAAAATGATGCTTTGCTGCTCAAACTTCTACACAAATTCTACAATCAACTAGACATCCCTTGGGTTAGTTTGATTTGGAAAACCTATTATGTGGCCACTATACCGCATGCTTCCCCATCCTGTGGCTCTCATTGGTGGCGGGAGCTGATCAAGCTCATGCCCACGTACCGAGGTGTGACCAAGATCCAAATTCGTAGCGGAGAGACGGCCCTCTTTTGGAAAGATGTCTGGTGTAATCACATCCTCGAGGAGCAATTCCCTAGGGCTTTCTCCTATACTTCAGGAGAAGATGCATCGGTTCGCAATATGCTTACTATACCCGAAATCGGTGAACCTTTTCACCTACCTCTCTCAACTCAAGCCCATGATGAACTTAGAAGGATCCAAAATGTGGTCTCCTCCACTGAACTATCGGATGAGAGAGATGTTTGGATATGCACCTAGGGCTCGTCCACATTCAAAACCATGGCGTACTACAAATTTTGTTTCCGAGAGCTTCAGGTCCACGAGGCGTTTCATTGGCTTTGGAAAGCTAAAAGTGTCCCCAAGATCAAAGTTTTTGGTTGGTTTCTTCTGGTTGATCGTCTCAACACTCGCAATATGCTCAGCAGGAGGCACTATAACATTGGGACCAACCTAGACCATCTCCTTTGTGGCGAACACGTGGAAGAAACCCTTGAGCATCTCTTCTTTCGCTGCACGTTTAGCACACGATGTTGGCTCAAGCTCAATATCACCTGGCCTGCTACTGGAGATCGGCTACATATGTTGAAACACCTTAAGACGGGAAATCAACGTATGATGATCATGGACACCTTCCTAGTCACTGCGTGGAGTCTGTGGAAGGAAAGGAACAATAATTATTTTCGGCATGTGGCCCCTTCGGTTGACAGCTGGCTAGCCAGGTTTAGAAACGATTTTGCCAACATTGTTTATAGACTCGCTATAGATAAGAGACATCTCATCTCGGCTATCCTAGCTTCTATCCCCTAACTATATTAACCTACTAGCTCTCTGACTATCCTTTGTAATTGCTTAAGACATCCCCCCTCTCTCCTTGTACATTTGTAACATAGTCACCCTTTTGGGTCCTTAATATACACATGCAGTAGGACGTGTTCCTACTGTCCAACCCTAAAAAAAACAGTCTGCATCTATGCAGACACGGCCACAAGGAGTTTCCTGATGACCACATAGATGGAGCTTGTGAGGGCCAGAGGTCATGAATTGTCATCAATAATGCTGGGATGTAAAGAACAACGGTAAAGAACTTACCTTTTTGCCACCAAAGTGTAGCACCGACAAAACCCTAGCCGTCGGTTCTCCCGGCCCGCCGCCGCCCAGGAAACCGCCGTCCCCTGTTCCACTCGATCCGCCGCCGCTGCCTCCTGTGCCACTTAATCCGCCCCACCTGCTTCTAGCACCCAGGGTTCCATCGAAATTGCGGTCGCAACCGCTCTTGTCGCCGCAGCCGCCGCCGCCCGACGCCCAGCTAGCTGTCATGCTTTCGCCGTCGAGATTTGGAGGGGAAAATGGAGAGAGAGGGTGGGATTTGGAAAGGAAGCCGAGAAAAGGGGAAGATCGATGTGAACCTAGCAAAATGGGCTGGTGTAGCCCTGCCGGCACGATAGGCCGCCTGTAGGGCCCCTCACGTGGTTAGATGGGCCGTGCCTGCCATCATGGTGAGTACAGAAATAAGTTATTTATACATACAATAAAAAACGATGGGTTTGTCAAACAAAATAGAAAAACATTAAGCCACATAACACGCCATAGAGCCAACGAGCTGACATGACTTATTTTCATCTGTGTAATATTACGTTTTGGCTCGATATATTTACTTAGCTAACATGACTACTTTCATAATCATGTGACGAGGGGGAATTACCAGGAGATTGTGCCTGATGATGACATGCAGATAGCTCTGGCAGAAGGCTAAGCTTGATAGAGTTTTTTAAAAAAGTATAGAATGTAAAATTTTTAATATGAAACTTAGGAGATCACTTGAAGAGAAAAATAGAATGCAAATACTATTAATGTGAAAAATAACATTATAACAATTTGGAGAACGAGAAAAATACTAAGCAAGAACAAGCACAAGGCTAAGCTTGATAGAGTTTTTTTTTAAAGTATAGAATGTAAATTTTTTAATATGAAACTTAGGAGATCACTTGAAGAGGAAAATAGAATGCAAATACTATTAATGTGAAAAATAACATTATAAAAATTTGGAGAACGAGAAAAATATTAAGCAAGAACAAGCACAAGGCTAAGCTTGATAGAGTTTTAAAAAAAAGTATAGAATGTAAAAAATTTAATATGAAACTTAGGAGATCACTTGAAGAAAAAAATAGAATGCAAATACTATTTATGTGAAAATAACACTATTAAAATTTGGAGAACGAGAAAAATATTAAGCATGAACAAGCACAAGGCTAAGCTTGATAGAGTCTTTTAAAAAAGTATAGAATGTAAATTTTTTAATATGAAACTTAGGAGATCACTTGAAGAGAAAAATAGAATGCAAATACTATTTATTTGAAAAATAACATCATAAAAATTTGGAGAACGAGAAAAATATTAAGCAAGAACAATTGATAAGTGAAGCAAACAATTTATTGGTACGACCGAATTGTCTTGTACGAGCGAATTGTCTGACAGACACATACACATGTATGTGTCACAATATTGGAGTTGCGCTGTTCATTACATAAAAATGATAGAAACCCTAAGATAATCATGCCGTCGGAACCTTCGTCCGGACTAAATCCAAACTACTAAAACTTGAATCTTGCATGCCGTATAAATTCTTCAGGCGCGCCTTTTCTTTGTGATTTCGCGAACTTTGTTCTTCACACACTCCATCGAGTTCGAAGGTGACATAATCAACTCAGCGACGAAACGTCTTCTCCTAGCATCAACGCTGGCCTGCAAAAATCGACATAAAGGTTACATGAACCGAAGTTGCAACACGAACATACTAGCTAGTGTACAAACGTAAATAACAGCATACCTGTGTAAAATCGTGGGTCATTCGGTCCCCGTCCCAATGTTCTAGACATTCTATAACAAAAAGGCCACAAGAGTTCCTGGTATATACGCAAACATTAGCGGTGGGCAATACGATGTGTGTTGCTGTTTGAATATGCATGATGTACTATTAACTCACCCATCCTCTTGCTGGGGCATGTCATTCATTGATAGGCCACTTACTTACGTCCGGATATTTCCCTGGTGTAATAAGATTTGCCTGACGCATATCGTGTGCTATAGCCAATCGCTATAAAGAGGGTAGTGTTAAAGAACAATCATAAACAATATGTAAGACCAATGGTACAAATATTGGTTACATTACGAGTGCTTTAACAGTCCTCTCAGTCAGGTCCAGAGGATAGAACGAATCGAGAACTTGGAATTCTTGCTTGATCATGTGCATTACCATGGTCATCCAGTGGGTATTGTCGATATTCAACACGATATACGTCTACAGGGCAAAAAACCATTATGGATCAAAACAAATACTTGATGAAATATCCTGTAGTGATGAATTACAAACATTACGTACCTTATCACGCACAGTATACTCTTTCGTGACTCTATTAACTGCTCCAGCTTTGGACAGAGTACTATCCATGTTGCAGCTCGAAGGCAATGGATCGTCTCGTGCGATAGCACGATCTACATGGAATTTGGACCTCCACGCTGGACAGAGGTAACGATCATGACCAACGCACAGCTCCAAATGTCCCATATAAGCATCAATAACCTTCGTAGAATATCAGGGCATTACATGTTGAAAGTTGAGACATAGATTATTGAGCATTTAAAAAACAGGACATGCAAGTAGTACTTACGTCGGCCGACAGCCATCTATGAGCTAGTACCGGTTGAATCCTTTCGAAAGTCAGAGATATGCCACGCCCTTCACTGTAGTAATTTTTCCCCTTATTCTTCTCGGTGCTTGCAGCTAACTCGACAAATTAAACAGCTGCATCAATTATTTCCGGCGTCAACTCATCTGCCACAACCTCCGGCTCATTATTGTCAGAAAACAGAGCTGCATGAAATAATATGAACGTCAACAATGGTGATCATATGCATTGGTAGTAAAGAAAAAATAAGAAAGTTAGTTACGATACCTCTACTAGCAGTAGTAGTACCGGAGGGTCTCTGACCATGGCTGGTACGCTTGCTGGGCTTGTCAAGTGCGTAGGGGGATTCAAATTTCTTGGGAATGGTCCGCTTCCGCTTACCGGACATAACTTCCTCATCCTTATCGATTGTTGCACCCTTTTTTCCATTCGACTTAGCCATGAACTTGCCGACAGAAGATGGACAAATGTCTATGTCCGATAAAGGTGCTAGAGTAGAAGTACCAACCACCCAAGGGTTTTCCGGTGTAGCCCCACATTCATCAATACGCTTAACATGTGAAGCTTCCTTGCGTCCATTCATCTTCGCTGGGGTTTTCTGTTTGGCAAACAAAATCGTGTGAACATTTCAGCACGTAAAAAAATTAAACAAGAAAATTATAGACAGAAGATAAATACATAGTACCTCAGGTATGGTTTTATGGTTGGGAACCACTTCATCACGCTGCCTCATGTCAATGACCGGCTCTCCATCACTGTCTATGTCTTCCTTGTACACGAATTCCTTCTTTTCATATGGACCATTCTCGAACGAATCCACTTCGTCCGCATCATTCTCCGCGGATGGCACGACAGCAGCCGGCTTGTACACGACACCTGCTTTGTTCAACTTCTCCAACAATCTCTGCAATAGAAATATAAAGTTAGTAATGCCTGCACGTGCTCCTCAATCATAGGGATCGCGGGATCTATATTTTCCTTGGTTGAAGCGAGGCTGAACGTGCTCCTCAATCGTAGGGATAAGGAAAATATGGATTAGCACGATCCCGGAATTGTGTAACAGAACGGCAACTACTCCCGTGACGGAGGTGCATGTGATCGACGTGCATGGAAAGCGCACCGTTGTGGGCCCCCGCAACATGGATCCCAGAGGTATTTGCGGTCTGGGCCGGCCCACCAACCTACATCTGTAACCATATAATGTTTGTTTCAGTTGCTCAAAATATGTTTAACAATATTTATAGTATCTCTCTCATATCTACATTATTATAAATTCAAATGTAATGTTTCTCTTTCCTTTTTTGGTTTTCCTGTTATTTTATGTTTTCTCCGTCTTATTCCTAATTGTTTTTTCATGTTTCATATTTCCATATCATTTCTTCTCATAGTTTTCAATTTCAAATATGTATGATTAAATGTTGTCCTATTTATGACTTCCTAATTGGTGGGACCGGCACCGAAAACCACTTTCTGACCTGCCCTCCGGCAGTCCAGAATGGTCGTGCTTGTACATGGTGCATGTGGAGGCATGCATGAGATGACCCCAACTTTTGGGACCATGTGGGAATGGCCAATGTGGTCCCGCAGGCAAGGTCTGCACGAATTCGGACACAAAACACATGTTGTGTCACGTCCGGGCAGTGTTCAAGGGTTTTTTTCGCCGGAAAAACCCTACAAAATGCATCGAGTCTCGGAAATAAACGATACTTGTCAAGCATGCTTGCCATGGTCATCCTAGGTTCTGCATAAAGTTTGGGATCAATTGGTGGGACCGGGAAGGAAAACCTCTTTCAGACTTGCCCTCCGGCAGACCCGAATGGTCCTGTCTGTACATGGGGCATGTGGAGCCTTGCATGGGATGACTCCTACTTTTGTGACGATGTGGGCATGGCCAATGTGGTCCCCCAAGCAAGTTGTGCATGAATTCAGACACAAAACACACGTTGCGTCACGTCGGGGTAGTGTTCTAGGGTTTTTCACCGAAAAAACGCTAGAAAATGCAACGAGTGCCGGAAATGAATGATACTTGTCATGCATGCATTCCATGGTCATGGTAGGGTGTGCATAAAGTTTGGGATCATTTGGTGGGACCGGCAAGGAAAATCTCTTTCAGACTTGCCTTCCGGCAGATCCGAATAGTCCGGCTTGTACATGGTTCATGTGGAGGCATGCATGAGATGACCCCAACTTTTGTGACCATGTGGGCATGGCCAATGTGGTCCCCCAGGCAAGGTGTGCACGAATTCGGACACAATACGCACGTTGCGTCACGTCGGCGCACTATTCTAGGGTTTTATCACTTCAAAACCACTACAAAATGCATCGAGTGTCAGAAATGAACGATACTCTCCATGCATGCTTGCCATGGTCATCGTAGGGTGTGCATAAAGTTTGGTCTCAATTGGTGAGACCGAGAAGAAAAACCTGCTTCTAGTACATGGTGCATGTGGAGGCATGCATGCGATTGTCCCAACTAGATTTGATTTAATAATATTTCATGTATCAAACAGAAAAGAAAATTTATAATTAGGAAGGACAACATATTATCTAACATTTAAAAAATAATTCAAATGTAAAAAAGATAAGATCTACTAGAATGAAGAAGTGAAATAAAAGATAACATATTATCTTACATTTTGAAAATATTTCAAATATAAAGAAGAGAACAAATATTAGAATGAAGAAGTGAAATAAAACAGAACATTTTCTTTTACAAACTCAAAATATTTCAAATATAATAAAGATAAGAAATATTAGAATGAAGAATTGAAATAAAACACACCATTTTAGTTTATATTTCGCAAATATTATCAATATAAAAAAGAGAACGAACAAATGAAATAAAACACAACAGAATTTGGCATATTTTTTTAATTTTAGTAAACATTGTCAGAAATAATATAGAAAAAAGAGATTTGATTTAAGAAGTGAAAAACAAAGAGAATATAAAACACATCGGCGCGCTGGTAAGGCTGCCCTGGGCCAGCCCGCCCGAATTGGGCCCAAGGCAGAGCCGCGCAGGGCACAGCGTAGCGCACAACCGTGGGGTGGTGGGAGTTTAGTCCCACCTCGCCAAGCGAGAGAGCGCCGCACCGGTTTATATACCCGGCTGCGACTCCCCTCCCAAGCTCCTAACATATGCAGGCAGTACATTGCTAACTCTCGTCCCCTCTACCTCATGGAGCCTACTAACAGTAGACATATTCTGCACCACGGGGCCTGCATCCTAGCCCATGAACGGCTGGGTTCCTAGTCGTATGCAGGCCGTGGTTTATGAATTCTCCTGCTCTGGTAGGTGGGCATTTTTTTTGGCATATTGCCATGTGTTTTGATCTTCAAATCACACACTAAATTATACACATGCTCACTTGCATTCAATATACATTTTTTGCATATCTGACAAGTTAATGTTTTGACCTTCAAATCACCTAATAAATTTTACACATGCTCACTTACATGTAATACACATTGCTATTAATGGGATTTCAACAAAAATGAGGCTGTGGTGTATGAATTATCCTCCCACATGCATGGCATGGTCATGGTAGGGTGTGCATAAAGTTTGGGATCATTTGGTGGGACCGGCAAGGAAAACCTCTTTCAAACTTGCCCTCCGGCAGACCCGAATGGTCCGGCTTGTACATGGTTCATGTGGAGGCATGCATGAGATGACCCCAACTTTTTGGTAGCATGTGGGCATGGCCAATGTGGTCCTCCAGGCAAGGTGTGCACGAATTCGGACACAATACGCACGTTGCGTCACGTCGGGGCACTGTTCTAGGGTTTTATCGCTCCAAAACGCCTACAAAATGCATCGAGTGTCGGAAATGAATGATAGTTGCCATGCATGCTTGCTATGCTCATCATAGGGTGTGCATAAAGTTTGGTATCAATTGGTGAGACCGAGAAGAAAAACCTGCTTCTAGTACATGGTGCAAGTGGAGGCATGCATGCGATTGTCCCAACTAGATTTGATTTAATAATATTTCAAGTATGAAACCGAAAAGAAAATTTATAATTAGGAAAGACAACCATGGAAAGTGAAATAAAAGACAACATTATATCATAGATTATTTAAATTTATAACTTTCAGAACAAAGAAAAGAGGAGAATATAGAAAAC
>NC_057814.1:27197777-27207024 GCF_018294505.1 Triticum aestivum
TAAGAAATATTAGAATGAAGAATTGAAATAAAACACGCCATTTTAGTTTATATTTCGTAAATATTATCAATATAAAAAAGAGAACGAACAAATGAAATAAAACACAACAAAATTTGGCATAATTTTTTAATTTTAGTAAACACTGTTAGAAATAGTTTTAAAAAAAGAGATTTGATTTTAAATATTAGAAATATAAATAAGAAAAGAAATTTTGGAGTTAAGAAGTGAAAAACAAAGAGAATATAAAACAGATCAGCGCGCGGGTAAGGGTGCCCTGGGCCAGCCCGCCCGAATTGGGCCCAAGGCAGAGCCGCGCAGGGCACAGCGCAGCACACAGCCGTGGGGTGGTGGGAGTTTAGTCCCACCTCGCCAAGCGTGAGAGCGCCGCACGGGTTTATATACCCGGCTGCGACTCCCCTCCCAAGCTCCTATCATATGTAGGCAGTACATTGCCTAACCCTCATCCCCTCTGCCCCGTGGGGCCTAGTAGCAGCAGAGATATTCCGCACCACGGGCCTGCATCCTGGCCCATGAATGGCTGGGTTCCTAGTCGTATGCAGGCCGTGGTGTATGAATTGTCCTTCTCTGGTAGGTGGGTACTTTTTTTGGCATATTGTCATGTGTTTTGATCTTCAAATCACACACTACATTATACACATGCTCACTTGCATTCAATACACATTCTTTTGCATATATGACAAGTTAATGTTTTGACATTTAAATCACTTAATAAATTTTACACATGCTCACTTACATGTAATACACATGGCTATCAATGGGATTTCAAACAAAATGAGGCCGTGGTGTATGAATTCTCCTCCCACATGCATGCCATGGTCATGATAGGGTGTGCATACAGTTTGGGATCATTTGGTGGGACCGGCAAGGAAAACCTCTTTCAGACTTGCCCTCCGGCAGACCCAAATGGTCCGGCTTGTACATGGTGCATGTGGGGGCATGCAGGAGATGACCCCAATTTTTGGGAGCATGTGGGCATGGCCAATGTGGCCCCCCTGGCAAGGTGTGCACGAATTCGGACACAAAACGCACGTTGCGTCACGCCGGGGCAGTGTTATAGGTTTTTTTTTCGACCACCTCCAAATCACCTCAATTTTGGCACACATGATCTCTTGCACAAACAAAGGTAGGTTTCCAAGGTTTTATATTTGTTTGAATTTTTTTAATTTATAATGCCCTCTAGACTGACTGGTCAAAACATCGGTCTATACCTCAGGGGGGCATTGTTAAATATTATTTTTCCAATTTTTCTTTCATAGCCATGTTTGGCACATGTGGGTCACCATGTACAAGAAAATTTGGGTGATTTGGAGGTGGTGGGAAAATCACCTTTGTTCAAAAACTGGCTTAAGTTAGACCAAATGGCCCCACCGGAATGCGGTGATTTTTTCGACCACCTCCAAATCACCTTAATTTTGGCACACATGATCTCTTGCACAAACAAAGCTAAGTTTCCAAGGTTTTATATTTTTTGATTTTTTTAATTTATAATGCCCTCTAGACTGACTTGTCAAAACATCGGTCTATACCTCAGGGGGGCATTGTAAAATATTCTTTTTCCAAATTTTCTTTCATAGCCATGTTTGGCACATGTGGGTCACCATGTACAAGAAAATTTGGGTGATTTGGAGCTGGTGGGAAAAATCACCTTTGTTCAAAAACTGGCTTACGTTAGACCACATGGCCCCTTCGGAATGCGGTGATTTGGAGCTGGCCCATGCTTTTCCTTTTGTTTATTTTTTTTCCTTTTCCTTCTGTTTACATAAAAATTACCTGAGCACTCAAAAAATAACATAAAAATTACATGATCCCTCAAATAATAACATACCAAAATTCAAAACTTATTTTTATCAAGCACATCTTTTTGAATATTTATATTTTCTTTTCTAATAAATAAGTGACATTTTCAAAATTCTAATAAGTAGGGCAATATAACTTTATTAAAAAATAAAGTACATCTTATTTCAAATTCCTTTTTTTTGCACACATTATTTTTAACTAGTATTACATTACTCTTCTAAAGTTACATTTAATTCCTTCACACTTTGATGATGGAATATTTGCTCTGTTATTGCAACATAGGTTCAAATGATGGAACATTTGATCTTTTTGCTTATTCAAATTATGCATTGATGGAATGTGTGAGGATAAAAAATTATCAGTAACTTTACTAAACCCCATGTACTATAATTCTTGACAGCCAATTTGGAACATTAACAGATTCAATATTTGGTATGATTGGCACATGGGAACAGCTTGTTGCACTTGCCCACAGCATAGACAAGTGTTGCAGCATGTGTGAAGCAACACTGAAGCGCCATTTATGATCATTTCACCATCGAAACAACAACTAAACATGAAGGAAGCATTCACCACCAATAAAGTTAAGGCCACACATATATAGATAGCATTCTAGGTTACCACCACAGGTACCAGCCAGTTCACAAAAGATCAAGTTCAGACACACAATACATTACATTACATTAATAGAGCTAGTTTCCCACCAGTTCAGACCTAGATGCAGCTTTCCAAAAGTAAAATATCATCAAATATACTGATGATGAGTACGGCTTCCAGCTTTTGATGATCAACATGATGTAGGACTAGATGCTAGGGTTTCTCAGGACCTTCAGGAGGGTAGAATGCCGAGCCCTGATCTTGTAGTCATCACTTGAGATTGATGTAGCCCGGCAATGTTCCATCAGAGGCTCCAATAACCCAGACCTGGGCTTGGGCCTGCTGCAGTAGGGGCAGCGGTACTTTTCCGTCCTCCAGTTGTGGTACATACCAGATCCTTGGGCCCCGATCTTCAACAACACCTTCTCTTCAAAGGACTCGACGTTCCCCTCGACCACATCATCTCCAGATTCATACTGCACACATTAATGATTGACATTAATAGATTATGCATTCAAATACTATAAACACGTAAGACTAACTCAATGCACAGATAACATTTCAACTAGGCCTTAGCTCGTACGGCTCATCTTCATCACTGTCATATGGGTAGAACCCAGTCTTGTCCCACTTCCTCTTGTTGCCCACAAGATCCTCCTCCTCCTGCTATATTGTCAAACAAGCACATCAATGACAATGAATTGAATTGCAGTTCAAAGAATGTCATTACAAACAAAATTGTGAATGTGAACCACATTGGTATGTTGGAAGTGACCAGTATTGTGAATATATTTTCCAATGCAAAATAATTTAATATGAAACCTACAGATAAACAAATGAAGCTACCTAAACAATTTGTTTTTGCATAATGATGGAAAGCTCCAATCTATATTGAAAAAGTGCACTGGTTACACATGGTATGTACGTTTCAACAACTAATTGATAGACTATATATTAAGCTATCTACATATTAAACAGTAGGGTTATCAACATACAAGTTCATTGATATGTACATACAAATAAATGTTTTCCTTATAAATACAGAATCTAAGCAATCAATCAACAGACAAATGCTTTCCTTCATAAATGCTAATGAAAATCCAAGCTGGATTCTTGACATTCCCTGGATTAACCCAACACTTTTCTTTTGAGGAACCCCCCCCCCACTAATTAATGGAAACATATAGTATATTTTGTTTATAAAATTTTGTACAAAGACAATAGGCCTGCCTACAACATTTGGTTTATAAAAATTTGTACAAAGACAATATTTCAAGGCCATATTACTGTTTTTGAGGCCACCCTTCTGCAATTGTACAGTGATTTATCTCTTAGCCCCCTAAATATAAAATTACATCCATTGCTACTAATTACAGAAGCCAACTACAAATTTTAATATGCACAAATTACTGTTTTTGGGATAATGCAGCAAAGCTCCTACACATATAAACATAATGCAGTAGTTAATTAGGTACAACTTCAACTATAAATTCATACATCTCCAACAAACATCTAAAATTTCATTACTTACCTAAACAACAACAAATTATACTATAGATGAATCTTGTATCATCTAAATCAATTCATTGGCACATCAAAATTAATGCATTCCAAATCAAATATGTTTCCATCCAGTATCATTGAACCACAGATCTAATAATCATATATGTCTCCAGCATTGAACTACAGATCTAATAAGCATGTATGGTCTATCTGACCTTAAATTCCCCCTTAAATAAGGTGTTCAACCTCATACTAATTAAAATCTAACCAGCAAAAAATCCACTACTAATCTAATAAGCATCTAAAAAAACCATCCCTCAATCTGGCTACTTCTAACCTAATCTAATAATCATATGTGGTCCACCATTTTTGCACGAATCAAATACAGAAAAACCCTAATGCAGAGAAAACCCTACCTCCAACAAATCTAACCAAACAAAGTACTGGCCACAAACCCTACAATCTAAAAACTACCAACTAAAAGTGATAAGCAGATACCTTCTGCTCCGCCTGCTCCTCGCCGGAGCCAGCCTCCACCTTCTCCACCTCGTGCGTCTCGCCAGAGCCTGCCTCCACCTTCTGCGCCTCGCCAGAGCCCGCCTCCACCTTCTGCGCCTCGCCGGAGATCGCCAGAGCGGGCACATCTGGCTGGACTGCGCCGCTGCAGCCCGCCCCCGCCTTCTCCAGATCTGCAGCTGGGGGAGCACCGCGCTTGACGCCGGCACGTCCCTTGCCAAAGGTGCCTGCAGCGACCTGTCGTGCCTTCTCCACCAGATCTGCGCCCCAATCGGGGCGCTCATCTCCTGCGTCCGCCATGGCGATGGAGAGGATGTGGTGAGGGAGATGAGGAGGTTGGAGAGGAGAGGGAGTGGGGAGTGGGGAGTGGAGAGAGGGAGACGATGCAGCGGGGGGAAATGGTGGGCGATGCGGCCGGAGGTGGTTGCCGTCCACATTTATATGATGGGACAGTTTTGGCAACTACCCGTGACATGTGCTGCCCCACGCGCGGGCGGCTGCACGCGTGAATGACAGGCCGCCGTATACAAATACGTATACGGCTGGGCATACGATTTAACCGGGCCCGTACGGGCCTCCCAGGGCTCCTCGACGGCTATATGTGGGGGCAACAAAGACGATCGTGCCCCTCGTTATGAACCTTTTTGGTTCATCCTGGCCGTCGATGTGTTTTTCCACCTCGCGTTCAGCCTAGGGGGGAGCACCAGAGCAGAAACCAGTTTGATGAGCATGAAAATAGAGGCGTTCGGCAGCAGGACAAAACTCGCAGCAGGACAAAACTCACTGATATTTTGTCGGTCATTTGTGGCATCATGGCCGAACTAGATGCTGCAGGTGTCAAAATACCAGCAAACTACTAGGGAAAACCTTATACACAAAATCTTAGTAGCAGCACGGTTTAAAAACAAACGCTACTGCTAATTAGCAGCAGCGAGCTTGAGGAAACCGCGCTACTAATAACCCGGTAGCAGTAGCGCTACTACTATAATTGCCACGGCGTTGCCTCCAGGCTAGATATAGTAGTAGCGCCCTTCCCTGGATGCGCTACTGCTAAAGTACTTAGTAGCAGCGTTTTTCTTCAAAACTCGCTGCTGCTAAGTATTGCACCTAATTAAGAGTAGTCCCATACTGCTAAGCGAACAAGGTGTTTACCACCTTAAATATGTTACTTCTCAAACTATCTCGAGCACTTGGTCTTCATTGAACTATATGTGTAGGATTTGTGGCTGCAATATGAATCTTCACCAGTGCCTATACAGGTACTGTGAGGATTCATGTTGACTATTTAGATTCTACACAAAAAGATCAATGATGACCAATGTATATTTTTTATGCGTGCTTAGACTTAGCAGTAGCGTTTTTCTCGAAAACGCGCTATAGCTAAATTAGCTATAGCGCGTTTCCTAAAGTGCGCTACTGCTAGTTCGACTTAACCACCCGCGGGCTCAAAAATTTTCTAACTCCTCCTTTCCCCCCTGTTCCCCTACTCCTCTGTCGCCGCCGCCCGAGCCCGAGCCTGCCCTCACCGCCGCCGCCCGAGGCTGCCCTCAACCTCACCACCGCCGTCCGCCGCCGCTCTTGACCTCACCGTCGCCGCCCTCGACCTCACCGTCGCCACCCTCGTCCTCACCGCCGCCGCCCGAGTCCGCCCAGGACCGCCTCCTCCCGATCCCGAGCCCGCCCTCGCCGCCCCTACCTCTCCGTCGCCGAGCACCTCCCCGCCACCATCTCTCCCTTCTCAGTAAGCCCCCCACCCCTCCCCCACCCCCTCTCTCTGCTTAGTTAGTAGATGTTTTTTAGTCGTAGTAGATGTTAATTTAGGGTTCATAGGTAATGATTTTTAGTAGTAGTAGATGTTAATTAGTAGTAGTGATGGTACTAGTTAACTAGGGCAGTATGGTTAATAGTAGATGTTTTTTACTATTGTATAATGTAGTTTTTTTACTGTTTTTAGTAAGTGTTTAAAATAATTAGTAAGTAAATTAATAAACTAGTTGAACTAGTTTAGTAAGGTAAATTAATAAACTAGTTGAACTAGTTGAATTAATAGAACTAATGTATTTTTAGTAAGAAAATTAATATAACTAGTTGAACTACTTTATTTTTAGAAAGAACTAGTTTTTTTTCTATTTATAGAAGTTTATATTTAGTAAGAACTAGTTGAATTAATATAACTAGTTGAACATGTCATATTTGTTATTATTATTTTAGTTTAAGCAATTATTCGGGATGTATTAGTGATAACTTATATGGTTTTTTGCTTTTCCAGAAATCAAGGAGCCCCTCCGTCATCCCCGCCGTCGGCCCCGTCACCGACCCCCTCCGACCTCGAGGTGAGACCAGCCAAATCTCCATGTCAATATGAGTCCTATAAGATATGATGTAGATAAAAACATGTATATCTTGTGTTGCTCAAATAGGATATGTGGTTGCCCAAGTGGCCGGTCATGTTCAGGTTACACCTCGGAGTGGCCTATGTTTTGCGGAGTGTTGATTAATTTCCCTTCCGGCAAATTTTAGGCGCTCGATATGTCCTTTTTAAGCAAAGGTCATGCCGGATTTTTCCGTGAATTCTGGCATGACTTGTGCTAGAATATGTAGGAAATATCGAGTGGCCTGGATTTTCTCGAAAAATAATGATCTAGTTTAGGTTTTTTAGTACATATATTTAATTGTACAAGTTTAATATTTGAATTATGAACGTAGGAAATGTCGTACTCTGACGACGAAAGTCTCCCGGGGGAGAGCAGCTGGTGCCACGACGATCGAGGTCTATGCGACTGGTGCCCTCACCTGGACGAAGATCAGCGCTTCAGCATTAAGCTCGAGGAGACCTTCGATGTTGAAACGGTACGCAACGTCTATGCAAGATGCTATGTCTTGGAGAGGATGGGTTTTGAAGACCATGAAAATTTTGAAACAAAGAAAATACACCTAAGGACCCATCATGATATGGATTTTGAAGTAAATCTATACAATTCTCGGAGCGTAAGCCATTTTGGTTGCCAAAATTGGGAAGCACTTTGCAAAATGTATGGGTTTTATGAGGGTATGATTGTCACCATGGATCTTGGTGATCCTGACATCGAGCAAGACAATATGGACATTTGGGTCCTTGTTGATACGCTTCCGATTCTACCGCTATGTGAATTTCTCAAACATAGTTATTAACTAATTTATATTGTTTATTTCAAAATAGTTGAGAGCTTATTTCCATTGACAGCTTATTTTCATTCTCCAAAGAATGTGTGGAAGATGGTAGACAAAACCCACTACACCGATGGCTCCGAATTAACTTATAAGGAGAAAAATCATCTGATCGCATTTTGTACTCAACTTGAGAATTACAATACCTATTATCGAACTCCTCCAAATTACGGTGAATACGTGCCACTAGTGCACGTGTTGAACCACGGTAACTTCTATAGAGATACACTGGTAAGGCTTTTTACTATTACGACATCCGTGCATCTTTTGCATACTTCTAAAACTAGTACATCATTGCTAACTACGAAGTTATTACTATGTTTTTCAACAGAAAATCCCGATGGATTGTGTGCCTCATCTGATGTATCAGAATGGTCGCCTTGAAGTTCTGAACATACAGCCAGGTCATCCTACGGATCTCACCTGTGCATATCGGATTTCTAAAACCGGTGAACACATGCTAATCAAAGAATGAAAAAAATGTTTGGACATGCGTAAGGAGGTTCTTGGAAGCAACATTAAGCGAAAGGAAAGAATTGGAGACAGAATAATCTCCATTCTCCATAATGGAGAGTCAGGGGCTATCTTGTTTTTTGCTATTTTACCTTAGAGAATATAGTAGGTCCTAAGAGAATGTAGTAGGTCCTATGAGGTACAATATGTTTATTATGTGGTACAATGTGTTAGAGTTGATGATGAGGAGTAGTTGTGATTATGACTAGTGACCAATTTGCTATGTGATGTCTCATTGATGAAAACGATGATCATGAGGAGGTGTTATATGACAATGATGTATTATGATGATAAGTTGTTAATGATATGATGATGATGATGTATTTATATACCATTGGGTGAAAGAACTGCGGATTAGTTTCAAGTGGATGTCCATCCACTTGAAACTAGTCCACGGTTCTTTCACCCCGTGATGTAATAACTCATTATGATGTAAAAACAATCTCTAAATTCCTGTTGTATGAAAACTTGTATAAAGCTGTATGAATACAACATGAAATAAAAAAGAAATAAAATACGAAATAGTAGTAGCGTGGGCAGGGAGAAGCGCTACTAGTAATTACCAATAGCGCTCTTCGGAGAATGCGCTACTACTAAGTCGACATAGCAGTAGCGTGGGTTAACGAACGCTACTGCTAACCTTTAGTTGTAGCGCCGTACCAGTAGCGCCCCTGCCCGTGCTACTGATAGGCCTAAAACCCGCGTTGCTGCTAGGCTTTTCCCTAGTAGTGGCAGCATCTGTTACTACATTTTAAAGCCGGCGCCACTATTTATCTACACCTCTAAGAGCATCTCTAGCAGACCCGTATATTGCGGACCATTAAAGTCGTTATAAGGGCCGAGAAAAACGTGTTTTAAGGGTTGATTTTAGCTGCGGCCGAACAAATCCTATATAATCAACCCGTAAAAAGGAATATTCTCTAAATATAACGAACAGGCCCACAGCTAGCACACTTTTTTTTCTGGTCGTCCTCTTCCTCACGCCAATTTGAAATCCGCACATAGCGTAGGCCAGCGCGGCCACCGATGGACGGGCGGACGAGGAAGACGCGGGGCGGCTGCGGCGCGCAGGCGGAGGCCAGGGCGGCCGGGG
>NC_057814.1:27207623-27208418 GCF_018294505.1 Triticum aestivum
GGCCGGGGGAGCGCGATGGCCGGGGCGAGCGCGGCGGCCGGGGTGAATGACCGGCGGGCGTCCAGGGACCGGCGGCGGGCGGCCGGTGTCGGGGACGGGTGCTACCTCTTGAGCACTGCGTTGGTTTTCCCTTGAAGAGGAAAGGGTGATGCAGTAAAGCAGCGTAAGTATTTCCCTCAGTTTTTGAGAACCAAGGTATCAATCCAGTAGGAGGCCACGCACGAGTCCCACGCACTAGTAATTACCAATAGCGCTCATCGGAGAATGCGCTACTACTAAGTCGATATAGCAGTAGCGTGGGTTAACGAATGCTACTGCTAACCTTTAGCTGTAGCGCCGTACCAGTAGCGCCCCTGCCCGTGCTACTGATAGGCCTAAAACCCGCGTTGCTGCTAGGCTTTTCCCTAGTAGTGGCAGCATCTGTTACTACATTTTAAAGCCGGCGCCACTATTTATCTACACCTCTAAGAGCATCTCTAGCAGACCCGTATATCGCGGACCATTAAAGTCGTTATAAGGGCCGAGAAAAACGTGTTTTAAGGGTTGATTTTAGCTGCGGCCGAACAAATCCTATATAATCCACCCGTAAAAAGGAATATTCTCTAAATATAACGAACAGGCCACAGCTAGCACACTTTTTTTTCTGGTCGTCCTCTTCCTCACGCCAATTTGAAATCCGCACATAGCGTAGGCCAGCGCGGCCACCGATGGACGGGCGGACGAGGAAGACGCGAGGCGGCCGCGGCGCGCAGGCGGAGGCCAGGGCGGCCGGGGCGGCGCGGGCGGCGACTGGAC
>NC_057814.1:27208747-27219837 GCF_018294505.1 Triticum aestivum
GGCCGGGGGAGCGCGATGGCCGGGGCGAGCGCGGCGGCCGGGGTGAACGACCGGCGGGAGTCCAGGGACCGGCGGCGGGCGGCCGGTGTCGGGGACGGGTGCTACCTCTTGAGCACTGCGTTGGTTTTTCCTTAAAGAGGAAAGGGTGATGCAGTAAAGCAGCGTAAGTATTTCCCTCAGTTTTTTAGAACCAAGGTATCAATCCAGTAGGAGGCCACGCACGAGTCCCTCTCACCTACACAAACAAATAAATCCTCGCAACCAACGCAATAAAGGGGTTGTCAATCCCTTCACGGTCACTTACGAGAGTGAGATCTGATAGATATGATAAGATAATATTTTTTGGTGTTTTTATGATAAAGATGCAAAGTAAAATAAAAGGGCAATAAAAATAGCTAAGTGTTGGAAGATTAATATGATGGAAGATAGACCCGGGGGCCATAGGTTTCACTAGTGGCTTCTCTCGAGAGCATAAGTATTTCGGTGGGTAAACAAATTACTGTTGAGCAATTGACAGAATTGAGCATAGTTATGAAAATATCTAGGTATGATCATGTATATAGGCATCACATCCGCGACAAGTAGACCGACTCCTGCCTGCATCTACTACTATTACTCCACACATCAACCGCTATCCAGCATGCATCTAGAGTATTAAGTTCAAAAGAACAGAGTAACGCTTTAAGTAAGATGACATGATGTAGAGGGATAAACTCATGCAATATGATATAAAACCCATCTTGTTATCCTCGATGGCAACAATACAATATGTGCCTTGCTGCCCCTACTGTCACTGGGAAAGGACATCGCAAGATTGAACCCAAAGCTAAGCACTTCTCCAATTGCAAGAAAGATCAATCTAGTAGGCCAAACCAAACTGATAATTCGAAGAGACTTGCAAAGATAACCAATCATACATAAAAGAATTCAGAGAAGATTCAAATATTGTTCATAGATAAACTTGATCATAAACCCAATATTCATCGGTTCAACAAACACACCGCAAAAGGAGATTACATCGAATAGATCTCCACAAGAGAGGGAGAGAATATTGTATTGAGATCCAAAAAGAGAGAAGAAGCCATCTATCTATCTATCTATCTATATATTCTATACCTATAATAATTACAGACTCTCAAGAAATTACCACGTTAATTAGATTTTACGAACCGTTCATCTGGTGGGACCGAATTATTACGGTGTAGATTAACCCAAATATTCTATCTATTATTATACTAAAAAGGAAAAAAATAAGGCATAGAATCTCGCATGGAACAGTCTAGATCTAGACCAGGAAGAGAAAAAAAATGAGCCAGAGAATCGCATGACGGGGTTTAGATATAATGAGCAATTGTTATTAAGACAAAAAAAGTTAAGCGATGGGATCACGCATTACAGTACAACGAGTTTGTACGGAACCGTCATGTGCAGGTCATCCATCAATAAAAATATTGAGACTAGAACACCCACGTGGCCAGTGGATTTTTCTCCCAAGGTGCTGGTGCAATCAAGCCCTATAAGTCTATCTAAAGCTGTAGGATCAACGCATACCCTGTAGAAACCACGTCCAGCACAACTCCTATCGACCCTCTCTCTCTTTTTTTCCTGAAAGGAAGCAAAACAGATCTGCTATCATCCGGCCTACCTCTGATTGATCTATGCTACGCCAGCGTAATGTCGAGATGTGGATCATGCAGCTCTCCTAGAGCACATCTCGCCATGTGAAGTCCACATCACATTACCTGATGAGGAGATACGCTAGCCTGGCTATTGGCATGTTCTTCTCCTCCCGATACTTCCTTGCTCTCCTTGGCGGCAGGTGCGAACAGAAACAGGATGATCCACGGTTAGTTCATGAGGTCCGTTAGTTCATGAGGTCCGTGAGGAGCAGCAGGGACATAGTCCATATCATCTTCGTGATGTGGAGGCGTGGAGCTAGCTACAGAAGACAGATTCCTCTCCGTGCACTTTGGGTGAAACCTGAGTTGGAGATGACAAAAAATCTACTCTCAGGTGAGCACACTGGTACGGTTTGAATCAACTAATTAATATTGTTAGTTTAGGTTTGATTTTAGCTGCTGTCGCCATAGATAGTTGCCAGCCTTGCCGTCTTTCCGTCCGTAGTAAATTAGGCGATTGTTCAAGTCTTCAAGGTAAGTCTAGCATAGTCTTGCATATTGTGAACATTTACAAAATAGATTTTACGATATTTAGCATCATTGGAATTGAGTTCGTGATCTTGCATGTCAACTCGCAACGTGGACGAAAGTTTGTCGGCCACCCAGGGTCATACCACGTCTGAAACAAGACCAGCGGAGTTATAAGGTCGCTCGTGATCTTTGGTATGTTAACAATGATCAGATCTTTCCTATGTAAAGACTGTGAGGGGTGTGTTGCAATCTGATCGTCTGCCAGGTCGGCAAGTGCATGTTAGAGGATAAATTTCTCCTTTCTATTTGATTCAGTACGGCCAGGCTGATAGTTCAGTTAACGTTTTTTCCTTTAGCGTTTCTACTGTCCAGCCTCTAATAAGCGGCATTGTATCTTAAATGAAGGAAGGTAGTCTTCAAAATATATTATGTTTGCTCGACAAAACTGGAACTGGCAGTAGGACTGGAAAAAAAATTCTATCCTCTATGTAATAATTCTAACCTTTGGTCTGATCATACTTTGTAATTTATGGCCTCTTGCTGTTCATCATCAGTACTCAATTATGCCATCTACGTTTGATGAAAGGCAGACAAAAAAAACTCGTTTAAACACTTGCATGTGCCTGATGGGGCCTTTTAGTAAGTAAGACTACGTGTTTTATCATATATTTTTCTTTCTCAATTTAGATGATAGTCTTATCTCATATGTTAGGTTATTCTATAATGTCCGGGGCTGACATCACAATTCTTAATGCAAAGAGCGGTATATCATTCATAAGGAAACCTTTCAAAGGTTACTGAATCATCCTCTTCTATATCCTATAAGATTAGTTCTTTCAAACATTCTGAGAAATACCTGTTTCTAGCCTCTCTTCTAATCTGATTCTGAGGTTACCTCTTTTGTCCAGAAAATAGCTTACTACACCTCACTTAAAATGTAAACATTATATGCCTAGCCACTAAGTAATATATAGTTTTTCATTCTCCATAATTACTCGATAACTACTAATTACCTTTCCTGGCAGGAATCATCAACATCACTCGGCAAACCAAGAGTAGCGGCAAGTCGATAGAAGTTACTGCTATAGCACGTTTTATCTCCGGAGGAGCTGGCTCTCTTTTCTTTATGTCTATTTTAGACTTTTATTTCTTGAATTACAAAGCAAGGTAGCATTTATCCTTACTCAAACATATTATGTAGATTTAAGATTTTTTTTATTTCTTCATGATGAAAAGAACAAAATTGATCCTCAAACTGCTATTACATTATCAATTCATTACAGATATCTTTCAAAAACAAATTATTCTTGCAATCTGCTTAATCTATAAGTTTAGAGAAATAATTAATGTTGGTTGCTGGATTTAGGGAAGATATGATGTATGGAGATATTCTTTTGCGAAATTTGTGTATGTTTTCTTTTCTTTTCACCAAAGCTTTTTGATAATCGAATTCAGTTTCATAGACTACTATACCAGTTTTGTGATCCTGATATCTTTTCGTAGTTACAAGTTTCAAAGTTACAACAGTGTACATGAGTAATTATTATTTTGGATGAAAAGATAGAGACAACAATTCCGCCTAGATAATATAGAATGAGTATGCACGAAAAATCACGTGTTTTTAATTGTATCATGGGCTCATGTTCTATAGTTTTTTTTGGCATAATGGCGTGATTATATGCACCATACTACTTTCTTTGGTGCTCAATAATCATGCAACAAATTAAGAAAGTACTGGGCCGTTTTTGTTGGTTCTATTTGGAATATTGCGCGAACCTACAATTATTTTATATTTTCAATATATATACCTGGGGGTGTTAATAAGTCAATGAACTTCTTGGGTATATTTCATGAATGTATTGTTACCAGAACAAACGGTCAACATTTACATAGTACACTTTAAAGAGCTTAATACAAAGTCTCTGAATTAGTAATTTGTTTCATTTCTCTATGCATTACCAATGTTTCTGAAATTCGACTAAGCTATTGTCTACATAACTAGCCCGTGCAACTGCACGGGTTGGCGACTAGTCTAGCTAATAACTATGGACCCGAAGGTCTGAGGTAAACTACTCACACATCATCGGAGAGGCTATGGTGTTGATGTAGAAGCCCTCCGTGATCGATGCCCCCTCCGGCGGAGCTCCGGAAAAGGCACCAAGATGGGATCTCACGGGTACAGAAGGTAGTGGCGGTGGAATTAGGTTTTTGGCTCCGTATCTGGTAGTTTGGAGGTACGTATGTATATATATAGGAGGAAGAAGTACGTCGGTGGAGCAACGTGGGGCCCATGAGGGTGGAGGGCGCGCCCCTACCTCGTGCCTTCCTGGTTGATGTCTTGACGTAGGGTCCAAGTCCTCTGGATCACATTCGTTCCAAAAATCACGTTCCCGAAGGTTTCATTCCGTTAGGACTCCGTTTGATATTCTTTTTTTTGTGAAACTCTGAAATAGGCAAAAAACAGTAACTCTGGGCTGGGCCTCCAGTTAATAGGTTAGTCCCAAAAATAATATAAAAATGTATAATAAAGCCCATTAATGTCCGAAACAGAATATAATATAGTATGGAACAATAAAAAATTATAGATACGTTGGAGATGTATCAACGGGCGTACGGGAGCGAGCCATCAAGGTTCCGATGGCAGTTAGACTCCCGCCAACGGTCTTTCGCGTATACAGGGACCCCTCGGGTTGGCTCCGAAATCCTTATTTTCACAGTTTCGAGGGGATGTTTTCCGCGTCCCTCAAAATATTTTACGGGTCCGGCGCGTTTACTGTGTCTAATCAGACGGCTTTTTTTTATGAGAACCTGTATTTTGACGGTTATTTTGCGGGTCGGCGTTTGCTAGAGATGCTCGAAGGGGCTTTCTACTACTGTGAACATACACGCATAATGCCTCATCTGTTTTACAAGAAAATGCAGCACATGAAAGATGTTGCACTCACATATGCGAGGGCCAATGCTAGTTTTATTAAAAATACATTAATGATATTACAACTTTATTTCTTTTTATTAGCATGTAGACCATGCCAAAACTTGAAACAACATGTGCTGTTGAACAATGGGATTAAATACACGCTTGCCTTGTAATGAAACATGATACAAATATCTGTCGCAAAGTGACTACCTTTTTTGTAACAAATTCATTGCACCACACGTAGTTATATCTTTAGTTTACCCATAACAACTTCTTTCCCTTGAGAAAAATGAGTGTAATGTGCCACAATGTAGTCTTTGACCTTCACTTTTCTGTACAAGGCTGGTCTCTTCTCATTGACCAGTTGAGCCGATGGCTCGATTTCTTTCTCAGGATCAACAGAGTAGTCTAGAACCACCGATATCCTCTCTTTCTTTGCGTTTGTCATAACCCTATGCACAGGGCTCCTAAAGATCCCATTGCTCATTATCTGTGTCACAAAAGTTTTAAGTCCGTCAGTCCAAAAGCTTAAAAAAAATTATGGCGAAAGCTCATAATCTTAAACAATTCACATTTCATGATCCCTGGCATGTAACTTTGACTATTATGTTTTATATGAAAATGGTAGAAAAGATTTATAATTTTTTAGGCTATAAAATAAATCTTGAACAACGCAAACGATGATGTCTTTACTGGGTAGGACTAAGCCGCAGTTTATACGTACTACCTCTTTTCCTAAAGGGTCTGTCTAGGACACATGGTGACATACTTATGTCACATCTAACCTGATCTCCACTATGTTTGTGGTCTATTTTTTTTTGTCCCAACTTTTTTATTGTTCTTTGTTGCTGCCTTATTTGTGTGAGGTTAGATGTGACATCCTTAGAAAATATCTAGATGTGAATTAGACAAACTGTTTCCTAAATATATGTGAAGGCTAGATTCAATATACCAAAAACTGTTTACATTGGTAAGGTGAAAATAAATTAGTATTAAATTTGTTACGAACAATATTATTATACACGATATAATTATGTTTCAGCAGGCGTACCTCCATTTGATCACCTATAATCATCAGCAGTGTGTGAGGTACGATTGGTACATCCCACCAGACCCCATCTCTGAGAACTTGCAGGCCACCAACGCTGTCATCAACCATGAGGACAGCAACAACGGTTCCATCAGAGTGGGGCGTGAGGCCGAACACGAGCTCCGGCCTCGGACACACCGGGTAGTAACTGCATCGAGCGTTAGTGAAAGGCTTCTCCACAAGCTGGTCCACGAAGTAGTCGTTGTCGTCAAGCTCCAGCAGCTTCGCCATTGCCCGGAGCACATTGTCCTTCACTGCCCCACATTTCTTCGTGAACTCGTGCAGAACATCCCTGCAATACAACAACATATGCACGTATGATCCTTCAGCAAATCCTCCCCCGATCGAGGTAATTAGATTGTGAAGACATGGCTGTGTGAGGTCGGTCACCTGAAGCCTTCGGGATGCGCTGGCCAGAGGGCAATGCGCCGCTCATCCTCGGGCTCCACCTTGAGGTAGAGACGGTCAGTCCAGTCTAGGGTCTCGTCCGGCGAGGACACCTGGTCGTTCCCATACCCCTCGTAGTTCCCGTACCCCTCGTACTGATCATCTCCGATCAGGTTGCTTTGCCTCTGCTTCTCTTCAAGCGGCTGCCGGAAAAACTCCCTGCACGCGGCCATCATGCCGTCCATCACCGCCGCGTCTACGCCGTGGTTACTGATCTGCAGGAACATTCATATGAAGCAACATGGATATCATGCTTGTCCATTCTCCGAAATGGTGGAGTACTACCGAGAACCGACTGCAGCCCATAGGGTTGTTACTTACCAGGAAGAGGCCCCAGGAATCGATAGCTGAGCGGAGCTTCGCCGCCTCATCAGCAGCGCCTCCGTCCTGCTTGGAAAGGAGGCTGAGGTTGATGACAGGGACCGGCGCTACGACCGTCGTGGTGAGCTGCTGGTCCTGGTGCCCGCGCACGACGTACCGGGTGGGCACGTCGGGCGTCCCGAGGGCGCTGGCCAGCTTTTGCACACAGCAGTTCTCCATAGGTGCACCTGCACTGCCAAAGAAAAAGAATCTGAAATGTATTCTCACCCCATTTTAGATGTCCCATTCAATTTGATCGAGGCAACGTTAAAGCTCATGGATTTTCTCAGCTAGCTCATGTATGCATGGTAGTACAAACACGAAAGTATGGAAATTATGGACGGTGAACGGCGAAACAATAATATTACCTTCAATCAGTTGGAGTGATCAGAAATGGATTTTCGATCAATTCCGTGGGCCACAACTTGTTGTGCTATAACTAGTATTTTGCAGCTAAGTGTGGAAATGCCATAGGACAGAGCGTCGTTTATATAGACTAATTGTGGCATGGTCTCACGTAGGCTGAGCCCGATTTCGGTCGGCCGTGCATGTCTGGATCGGGATGGCAGTCCTAAACCTATACGTGAGCAGGTGGGACTCATATGTTGGCTAAGCTTGATTTCGGCTAGCTATGCATGGCCGGATCGTGAAGGGAGTCCTAAACCCATATGTTTACTACTCCATTCGTCCCGAATTACTTGTCGCATAAATACATAGAAATGAATGTATCTAGTACGAAAATACATCTAGATACATTCATTTCTGCGATAAGTAATTCGGGACGGATGGAGTATTAAACGGGAGTAGGTGATCACTCTTTTTTTTTTGAATTGTTTGGATTGCTTACCACATGTGTCACGTGGTTGGTGATCGCTTTGTTAGTGAAGCCTACCCTCCCGCCTTGCATTAACTCAATCAAATCATATCCACAAATATAATAATTCAATTAAATCTTATCCGCAAAAATAATAATCAAATCAAATCTTATCCACAAAAATAATACTCAAATCAAATCTTATCCGCAAAAAAATCAAATTAAATCTTTTGCAATGCCTCTGTCGGTGGATGCACTATAATTACATTAACTCAACCAAATCATTCTAACTACTTGTCGGACATGTGCAATCTGATATAAGTATGTCAGACACGATTTATGTTGAACCATAAATATGCCCCCCAGCAACGCATAGGCAATTAGTTAGTATTATAGGACAACAGAAAACCAACGACTTCATCCGCAAAAAAAAAAAAAACAGCCAGTGAGATTCACCATTGCATGGAAAAAAAATACGTACTGTAAATGGCTGAGATTGCAATATATTGACCCATGGCATGGCTTTATTACGGTCAGCCATGCGTGGCTGCATGGGGATGGGAATCCTAAACCTATATGTAAGCAAGCAGGAATCACGTTGGCTATGCCTGATGGTTGCATCGGGAAGGGAGTCCAAACCTACGTATGTCAATTACATCCTTGAATCTTGATTGTTATAATTAAAATCAATGGAGCATTTTTTGTGGCATACATAGACGAAGGTGATGACTTATTTGGTTATAATATAATAATAAGATTTATGGCGGCGCCAATTGGTAGTGATAATTTGACATATGTGTGTGCGCGCGCGGGGACGTGATTTAAGCATTTGAGGATTGGTGTGTCGCCCGTTTCTCTATTTGATGGGACCAAATAACCAGCTTACACCTCAATGAGCAGCACGAATCAGCCGAGTGAACGGGACAACAAACAAGTTTTTTTTTCCTTTTTGAGAACACCATATAGCTTTATTGCAAAATATCCAGTGGGATGCAAACTATAGGTTTTTGATTGGAGGGTGAGCCAAAGATGGCGTCCAGTCTCAAGGGATGTTGCAGCTTTAACAAGATTACGAGCTTCTGCATGACCTATGTTCACGACTCAGGGAGACCTCTTGGAACATGGTTAGCTTTGCCTGGAATTCTTTTTCTACGAGTCCGTAAGCACATGGGTTCATCTCCCTGAAATTTCCTACCACTTGAACGTACTCGGTAGTTATATTTAGACTTCCAAGATATATTAAGATCAAAGGCAAAGGACAAGGCCTCGCAGCAAGAAATAGCTTCCAAAGTTTCCGGATCAGTAAGTCCCTCAAAAAGAACCGCTGAAGCTCCAAGCTCCAAGGTGAGTGCCTGTGCACTCGCGTGCCCCTGCGAACGGAGCAGTCAGTGCTGTTTGTCGAGATGCAACAGACTCTAAAATACCAAGTTTTAACTAGTTTTAGAGATATACTTTTAAGCAATTTTTTCTGTCGATGTAGACCAAAAAAAAGTATTTTTATCGGTCCCTCGTACTAAGTTTCAAGCTGTGAAACTTAATATATTTTTTCAAAAGTCGTCCAAATGTATTAAAAATGGATATTATTTGAAAGCCCTGGTCGTGAGAAACACGAATACGAAAACATAACATAATTTTTTTTGAAATGATAACTTAATTTGAAATCATCATTTAAAAGATATAAAATTTTGAAAATCAAAAGCCAAAATAAAAAGCGGGCACCAGGGACATGAGTGACCCCGCACTTGGGTGCCACAAATCCTCTCCCCCGACTGTTCCTCCTCTTATCAATCCCCCCATCAACATTGATCTTTCAGCGCCTGTGTTCTGTGATTTGCCCGGCCTTTCATGATCCGGCACGGCGCCACCAATAAGAGACACTGTGCGTGCACATGGATCGACATGGGCACCGTGGTGGTCTCGCGCGCCAACAGACCCTGCGGCACAGGAAAACACGTAGACCGCGTGCGCTCCTCGGACCGTGCAATCCGGCCGCGCGCTTTGTTGGATTGAAGCAGATGGTACGGCCTGTGTCCGTCTCACGCGTGCGTCCTTATCCTCTCACGACCACCGCGCGCTCAAGAACTTCTTCCTTATCCCCTCGCGGCAGTCAGGGAACGTGTTTTGCATGCGATAATGGTTCTTTCAGCGACTGTTGTGTAGACTACATCGAGCAGCGACATCCACGAGTACACCAGCGCCCATGCAGCTTATGGACAACGGGACCCCACTTTTCGTTAGGCACCACGTCGATTGTGGCCATAAAAGGGGAGGTCCCGCGTTTCCCTGTCGCGTCATGCTCCTCCTGTCCCACGCGGACCCTTCGACATCACCTGTTTCTAGCCGGAGAAAATACCACTCTCCATATTATTGCATGTAATTTCCTTTAATGTTATTCAAATATAAAAAGTTTGTGAAGGCTCAGAAGAAAAAAATATATGCTCGGAAGACATGTGTTTATAATCCATCAAATATACAAATCCAAATTAGAAATAGTTAGGGATAGACAAATTGAAACCAAGATATTTATGGCGGATTTCTCCTTCATGTTTCGATTTCGATTTTTTTTCAGGGTAAACTTACGTTGCTCAATAGTCAAATATTACAATCCGGCCGACAAAGAGTGACGACGTCACCAGGTATATACCCTAGCCAGACAGCGGTACAGATATATACTCTACCGAAGTTTGCTAGGTAATGGGCCAGTGGCTAACTGCATTTTGGCTACGTCTAATATGAGCTATAGAAGTTAAACGGTCTTCCATCAGATCATTAATCTCAACAATCATGAAGGAGCATCGAGAGTGAACACCATTGTTCTTCACCATTATCACGGCCTCCGGAGAATAAGACTCGAGAAGAATTGGTGGGGTGCTCCATTGCAGTCAAGAGATAAGCCTTCCTTAATAGCTAACAATTTGGCCTCCAAAGCGTCGCTACAGGAGAGTAAGTGACGACGAGAGCTGAAGATAATGTCACCCTTGTGATCACGCAGAACTATTCTAGTACCACCTTGACCAATCCTGCGAGAGCGGGCCATGTATTAAGCATGACATGAATTTGATCTGGAGCTGACTAACACAAGGAATCCAGAGCTATACTGACATTACCACACTAGTAGAAAAAGGCCCATTTGTCCTGGTTCTGAAACCGGGACTAAAGCCCAAAACGTTTAGTCCCGGTTCGCTTACCAACCGGGACAGGTGGTGCTCCACGTGGCCGCTGCAGGGAGCCAGGCAGGAGGGCCTTTAGTCCCGGTTGATAACACCAACCGGGACCAAAAATCATCCACGCGTCAGTAGTTCAGGAGCCTGG